>NC_068939.1:152797739-152892739 GCF_016801865.2 Culex pipiens pallens | reverse complement strand
CATATCGCAAGTTGCGGGCCGATTTCCACTTGGGACAGGTTTATTACTTTTTCTCGTGATTCGGTTTGTTGACAATATCTTCTGAGGGAGTTTGCTACCTGCTGCGAGGGAAGTTTATCCCCAGGATTGGTGGTGACCCTTGAGCTGTCATCTTTGTCAGCTTTGTTCGGGGGGTGATTAGGGGCTGTGTATTGAAATTATAATCTGACACTAAACATTGAGGTTTGGTTACGATGTGACACGTTTGGTGAATCAGATAAAGACGTTGTAAATTTGATTTAAATTGATTTATTTAGTGATAGGAAATTGAAATCAATTTCCTTCTAATGACACTTCCTTAAACTACGGCACAAAAAAACAGTTTTCAAATCCGATAACGATTGAAATAATCAAAAATAAATTAAAAACAAAAGAAAAAGAAAACTTCCTCGCAGCCAAAGTATTAACAAACCGATACTCCGTGATAGCAATTTCCCTTTAATCACTGGAGCAATGAGAAAAAATGAGCTCGCAGGTAGGAAAACTTTCCCAACAAACCGTGCCCCCAGCACGAACTTGGCTAGCGCCACTTTATGGCGTTCACTACCACAGAGCGAAGGGGCAAAAGTTGAAATTAAAAAGTATGAAAACCCCGTTCCCCACCCCGTGCGAATCACCAAGCAAAAGGAGCAAATTGCATCGCACGGTGAAACTCCACGATGGTGGTGGCGCGACCCGTGACTCGCAATATCCCATAATTTCCACCAGGGGGGTTTTTCCTCGTAGCTTTACCATGATGGTTGCTGGTTAAGTAGACTGGCTCGATTTTAAGCTGTTGCTACAAATCGATCTTTTTTTTATCATTATTAATGATAAAATACATAGTTAAAAAAAATCATGGTAGAATTATATCTAAAAAGGGGAGCATATTTTATGTCAGAAAAAAACTTTAATTTTATTTCTAATAATGTGTAAATTTACATCTGGCAGACGCTAGGAAAAAATATCTGTAATCCCAAAAAAATATCAAATCGGCAATAGTTATATCTAGCTTACAAAGTCCGCGCCCTAACCCGCACGGCCAACTCGCCGCTGTGAAAACTGGATGATCAAAGCCAATCTAGCTCTATGTGTTCCGTACATTGTATACTGTATTTACTGCATATACGGTACATATACGATAAACGAGATACGTAAAGGTACATTGGCTTCGATCATTTAGTTTTCACAGCGAAGAGATGGCCGTGTGGGTTAGGGCGCGGACTTAGTGAGCTTGATATAACTATCGCCGGTGTGGTATTTTTTTGGGATTACAGATATTTTTTCCTAGCGTATACTAGATATAAATTTACACACTATAGGGACGTGGCGTTACATCGTGCTGCCACCTGGTTTTTTGAAGTGCAAGAGTGGAAAAGTGCTGAGTCATCGTCTAAAAATAGACGGCGTCCTATCTCGCCCAGCAAAATGAAGTCGATAAAGTAGTCGGTTTCGATGAGAAAAAGTGGAAAACGTGGTCTAAAAATAGTGACGCCATCCCCCTACTGGAGGTGAAATTAAACCTTTTTTCTGACATAAAAGTTGTACCCCTTTTTAGATGTAATTTTACCATGTTTTTTTTTACTGTGTAGAAAAGTTTCATTTTACAAAAAATGTTGTGAATTTTTCAAAACTGAGAGCAGAAATAATTCTGGTCGAAATCATACTTCTTGAATAGTTTAAAACCCTATGAACCTCTGAATTGGAAAGTTTTTTAACCCTGTACTGTTCATTTTTTTCGATTTTTTTTATGTTTCCCGTGTTCAGGTGTCATTTTGAGAAACTTTTGTTCTACGAAAAACTTTACTTCTCTTGTTTTATGATTTTTTAATTTTATCATGTTTTTACAGTAACTTTTTCAATTTTTTGCTTGTTTTCACATTTTCTGCTCTAGAATGGCACCATTATCACTTAAATTTTAAAAAATGCGTAAAGGCATATTCTGGTATAACACAAAAATTACTGCACTTAAGATATAGGAAATTTAACTAAAAAAACTCAGCCAAAGTTGACCCCTAAAAAAATACATTTTTAAAAACATTGGCAAAGTCACATAACACATATCAAACTTCCAACCCTGAAATTTTCTAAAAATTTAAGGGTTCTTCTTTCCAATGCTCCCATGCTCAAAAATTGGTTGAAAATGATTTTTTGGCAAATTTGTAGATCGAAGCCCGTCTAGAGGCGGGGTTGGGTCGTAGAGGGTTAAAATGCGTATTAAAATTTTTGGGCCCTTATTTTTTTGGGCCAACTTAGAAGGAGAAGCAGCGATTTAAACTTTGAAAACTATTTGAAACGACCCAAGTTGCAAACGGTGAAATCTATAATAAATCATTTTTGAAAATTTGCAACAACAAAAAAAAGATGATAGCTCAATTCAATCAAGCCATTGAAGGGAGGTTACTTCTACATATATCTATGTGAGTTCTCTTTTAGGGAAAATAAATTTTGTGGTAAAACCCTAGATATATATTGACTCGTTGAATAAATTAAAAAACCCAAAATATAAAATGAGTGTTTTTGGAATTATATTTTAAGCCGATACATGCATATAAATTGGTATTTTAGTTAATGTTGGCTTAATCATTAAATAGTTTTGAAACCTATTTTGAAATCTATTTTCATGCCTAATTGGCAGCAGTCTATACAAAAATGGTATAACAAAATCCGAAAATTTGCATCTTTTAAAAAAAATATTCTTCGGCAAAGTTGCAGACAACACTATTTGTTACCAAAATTTGATTTCCAAAAAACTCAATTTTTTTGTTTCAATGCTTAGATATTTTAGAAATTAATTATTGCAATACAACTCGGCTGATATAAAATTAATTTTAAAGGATTTGTTTTATTCTAATGTTGAAACCATGATATGTCACGGTGTGTTTTTTAGAACAAACAAATGATAAAAAATTCGGTATGTCTGATATTTGGCACCGTGAAAGAAGGGCTCTTTCAGTTTGCGGGCAGTACCGAAATATTTCGTCGGGGGGTCTAATGCAGCTTTTTTTTTTGAAGATTAGTTTTCGATTTTATGGGATATTTATTCAAAAAAGTCACAGAAAATCGGTGCATTCATGTTGATATCACTCAAACTTCTTATGAATATGCCTTGGGGACTCTAACCAACTATATTTGACCAATATTTGACCTCCAAATAAAAAAAATCGAACCAAATTTACCAGATTTCTAGCTTTCTTTGAAATTTCCCCAAAATCCAAGCTGGAAACCCCGATACGACCGAAAGTAAATCTTTTCTTTGTACAATTTGTCATTAAATAACAGCAACACATTGCCCGGATACAAATTTGAGCATTAAACAATGCAAAACATAGATTAAAAAAATACACCGTGTTGTAATTTATTCTTTTATGATTTTGTCCCCCTTCGATCTAGGTTAGAGTCATGGAACACAAACTTCAAAATCTATTTGAAATTGCCTTATATCTAAAAAAAAAATAAGTTAAACAAATTTCGATTTTCAATGTAAAATCAGATTTGCAATCAAAAAGGACGTTGGTAAAATTTAAATTAAACTGCGATTTTTTTCAAAAAATATATCATAAATGGCTTTATGTATCTTAAAAACGGTGCACTTTATCAAATCGTTATAACTATAAATATTCAAATTACAAGCCATAGTATTAACATTGAAATGACAAAAGTGTTTTAAAATGCGTTTTACACCTGCCAAGTAGTTTTTAAAATATCCAGATATTTAGAGAATTTTACAGAAAAAAAACTTTTTGCGGTGCTGTACATTGGAATTCCACACAAAATTGAAAATATTTTTGATGGATCCCAGATATTCTAAATATAATTTTAAACGCAGGAAAATGAATTAAAATTGTTTTCAGTTGGTTAAACTTCTATTTCCTTTAAAATTTTGAAGTTTTTTGAAAAAAATATTGCTTTTGCCCCCCTATTTTTGATTTGCGAATTTGATTTCATAATATGAAAACTATGTAAATAGATTTTGTTTTACCTTTTCAAAATTACAAATCACAGTTTTTACAAAAAAAAAATAACTTGCTCATAGTTTTTTTTTTGCCAATTTAAGTATTTTCTGAAACGATGGTATTTTATGTCTTTTTAAACATATATTAAAAGTGTTTTTTTTTTTGGAAACCAATTTTAAGTGACAAAAAGTGATTTTCCAATCAGCAAAAAAATCCGTGTTTAATTTTTTCGATGGGTAGACCTGTAACTTTGCCGATACAATATAGGGTGCCATACAAATTTGCAAATTATTTTATGGCCTTATCTCACCCCCAGGGGAGGCATATATGTCCCATATGCAAATATATAAAAAAGATAAAAAGCAGTTATCTTGACTTATAAAAAAACCTGATGGAACTTTAGAAGTGATATAAAAACTATTTTACTTGTTTTGATACACGGATAAATGAACAAAAGTACAAACAAATGAAAACAATATGAAAATTTCAGAAAAAATGTTTTTTTTTAAAATTCAGCTCTGGATCCTTTCTAACCAGTAATAAAAAATGTACGTCCTCAAAAAAAAATGTTTTTAAGAAGTAAAACAAATCTAGGTTTTTTACATCGTTAATAAGATTTTGCTTACACGTTTATCTAAGGGTTACGAAAACATAATTCTGGCAATGTTTTTAAGCAAAATTTTTGATTTTAATTTTTAATATAAGACAAAAAAAATATTTTGGAACAATGGCTTATGTTTTTAAAAGTCAAATTTTAATCTATTTTCAACTATTTAATTTGAAAAATAGTGATTAGTCGTGATTGAAAAAAACTGAAAATAATTATTTTTAAAGAGATTTTCCATTACTACAGAAATTGGTAGGCTTGTTCAAAACTTGAACCGGTCTAGCTTGCAACTTGGCAGTAAGGAGAAAACGTGAGTTTAAGCACCAAATCCTTTCGGTATTTTTCTGCTGGCTGTTGATGCTGAACCAAAAGCTGCCGGAGAACACCTGAAGATCCTTAGCCTGGTTCTACTTGCTGGATTTAGGGAAAATTCTATTTGAAAAATGGACAAAATTTTCAACCTTTCGCTGGTCTAAAAGTTCAAACTTCGATTCGTGCAACAAAAAAAAAAAAAAAAACAAAACAAAACAAAAATAGTTTGAACCCACACTATCCTCCGCCACCAAGTCTAGCCATGAATTTAGGTTAGGTGGATGTGTCCTTTGTCGTCGTTGTGGCGTGCAGTAGTGACACTTTCCTACCTCTTTGAGAGGAAAAAAAAAGCTGGAAACAGCAAACTTTGCTCTCGAGCATAATCTTACTTCCACCGCGGTGAGAGCTTCCGGGCCAGCACACACTGCAACCAGGACATCCCGGACCTGGGGAAAGGGATCCTCTTGTCGCCCGTTGTCGTTGGTAAGGACACAGAAGGAAAGCACAGTGCAGTGATAATCATGTTTTTCATTAGTGTCCTGGAAAGCGTAAAATCTTCTTTACCTGGGGACGACGGTGGTGGGAGGGGGAAAATAGGGTAAAGTTCTTATTTTAGCGCGGTTGTTTTAGGTGGATAAAAGAAAGTTTAATTTTAGATATTTAAATAAAGGTATGTATTTTGGTGTCTTTCATTTGTATTTTTCACCAAAAGAAAGTTAAATAAACACTTTTTCCTACACAGTAAAAAATAATGTAAATTTGGAAGCTGTAATTTTGGAAGGTTGAATATTACCTCTTTTATGATGTAATTTTACCTCAATTTAGACTGAAAAAGTTGCATTACACCAGAAAAGTGGTAAAATTACACATTTCTAGAGGTAAAATTACACCTTTTTTCTGACATAAAAGATGTACCCCTTACCAGATGTAATATTACCATGATTTTTTTTTCTGTGTGTAATATTGATTAGAGAGATAAGAAAATCAAAACAAAATTCGTTATGTAAACAATTCTTTCACAAACATTTTAATATTTTGAAGAATTAATCTATCCAAATATGTTTTGAATCCACAACCATAATCGGACTCATGCACCGGCTATGCTAAAAACTCCTGTTTTCAGGTTATTAACAATTATGACAATTAAACTAACTATTCTACAATCAGAAAAGAGTAATAAGCAAAGTTGCATTTCTGCATCAAAATGGTTGCTAAAATTCCGCGAAAATGTCTGGTTTTATGATTGGAAGTCTGGAAAGTTCTTTGAATATTGAGTAAGCTGGAATAATGAGGTAAAGTTGCCTAATCGATTTAGTTCCTCGTAAATCATAAAATTCCCACCCCATCGTGATAGAGCAGCATGATTTCCGCAAATGCATGTGTAAATTTCACACTACTGTTTGTTCAGGGCTCAGATTCAAATCATATTTCCGCAGAATTTTCTCGGCTGGGAAATGCAATAAAATTTTCCCCAGAATCGACTCTTTGCAACCAATTTATCGCTCGAACGCCCAAGTTGGTCTCCCGGGCGTCAAATTAGTCCAAAGTAGGGGTGACCACTTGTGTAATCGGCCAACAGCTAAAATTTTCTAGTTTTAATTAAAATTGCCAAGGACTTTTAACTCTCGCGAGTTGCAGTCCCATCCCAGGGCTGACGGGGCTAATTAACGATAATGGCTTTCGTTCGGCAATCCGTGTTGCTCAGCGGAAATCTATCTGTTTTGGGGGAAAAATCCACACAACTTTGAACTGCCAACTGTGAGTTTTGGTGGGGTATTGAAAATCATCATCGGATCGCATAAATGCTTGTTATCACTTTCAAAGTGGGGCTAAATTTTAGGCAAGCAAAATTGGCTATAATTAACTCATCAGAGCGACTTAATTGCGGCTTTTCGTCGAGAAAATTGTACACCACAACGCACGCTACAGGCAAAATCGTAAATTTGATGTTAGGCTTGCCAATCAGGATTTAAGGGGGCTGTTAAAAGGTACACGTGTTGAACGTGTGGTTTAGGGAATAGATATTAAACGGAACGTGTCGTTAAAATGAATTTCAGTCTTTAACCATCTAGCCTGAAATTTTTGCTTGATTGATGCTTACATAAATAACACAAACTTGAACGGTTTCGAAAGCTGACGGTTTCCATGGCAAATTGACCACTAAAATTTGGCACCACCTTCAATTGGTATGAACATTATGATGCCTTTTTCTCCTCTTAAAATTAGCTTTTCCACACTAAAATCCCATTTAATATATATTTGTTTACAAACTTAAACTAGTTTCTTTAAAGGTTTTTTAAAATAAAATTTCGAGACAAAAAAAAGATCCACACCATATCTAGAAATTATAAGAGAAAATTTAAATTTCCAAATATGGACTGCTGAGATGCTATATTTTATATTTGAAAATTGATGCAGATAATTATGGGTAATTCTCTTAGATTACGGCAGTCCCAGTTTTTCCATGAAGACATTTTGCATCATCAAAAGGTTTAGTGAATTTTCACAATTTGGTGGTAATTTGAAGATTTCCGTGAAATCCGAAAGAGGTTGAAAGGGTTGCGCGTTGACTTTTCCTGCGGTCGGATCAGTTGCATGCAAGTTCTGTGTGTGTTGCTGTGGAGCAGAAAGAGAAGCAGAAGTGTGTTGGCGTGAACAACGAGATGCGGTAGTGTTGGTCTGACGATGACTCGACCGCTGCGACAGATTTGGCCGTGGGAACGCGATGTAAAAGTGTGCTTTCAGTGTGCGAAGCAACCGGGTGAGCGAATTCCAATTGGAATATACTTGTATGTGTGTGAAGTGTGAATGGAATTCAATTTATTTTCAGAATTTGCTTTTCATATAAGAAAAGATATAAAAAGCAAATGATAAAAATGGAGTTCAAGCTTTTTTTTTGCATTATTACCCATGTCGCCTTATTTGTATGTAACGTAACACTTGGCAAAAAATTATGACACTTGAACAGTAATTACAATTAGTTAGTTTTTGTGTGTGATTGGTTGTGTGAGTTAATGAATGAGTGTGTATAATATTAACTAATAACTTGGTTACAGGGCAAGATAACTGTGATTTTCAGAGAAAAACGCGTTACAATATCATCGCAAGGTCTTCCGTCTGTCTCGGTTTTGATATTTACCTATTTCCAGTCATTCAGGTTCAATCTTTCCACAACCGGCTGTCTAAGAATGAACGTTTTAGATAACTTAAACTTCATTCACTGAATACAAATAATACCGGCGTTCGTTTAATGTTCATTATAATTCAATTGCAAGCTGAAGATTGTGATTTTATGCGTATATTTTGCGATGCCTCGCAGTCGCAGGATTTTTTGCGTTCGGCGTCGGTGTGCAACAACAACAAAACCTTATCATACTATTTCAGCTCGATAAACATCGTAATTCGTCGTTCGATTCATTAATCACTGAACATCAATCATTTAAAACTCGTAAAAACATCTCAATTTAAAAGTAACACTGCTTAATTCTTCAATTTTAATTACAAATGATCTTGGTTCTATCTTTCCACAGTCGGCTGTCTAAGATTAAACCATTTTATTTAAATTTTATTAAAATTTAGCTACCGATAAACGGGAAAGGTCTCATCCGCAGCATCCGATTGCATGCCTTGAGAATAAAATATAATACCTTTCATCAAACACTATGATTTTGGATCGCATCATCATCTTCTATGATGAATCCTGACCAAACACCCTATCCTACTAACAAATTTTCAGGTTCCTGGCGCTTGTGGGGTGTAAGCACAGAGTAAATCAGCTGCCCTCGTAGCAACCTGCGCTAACTAACATTCCCGTCCCTTAAAATCGAGGTCTACAAACCGACATGGCGGGCGCCGTTGGTGGCCAATGACTGTTACCTATTCGCAACTGATCTTGTTTTGGCAATAATGGTGTTTTATCTTTTCAGCGCATTCATACATGCTGTTGATAAGGGAAATACCACTTGATAGTCGAAGCCTATGATCAGTAGTGCTGAAAGGATAGTACGGTTCTGTTCAGCAACGGAGAAGGACAACCATGGGTGGTCTGTCATGCTCATGCTCATGCTCATGCAATTTGAAGATTTCCGTGAAATCCCTTGAAAGTTATCAATATTCTCTAATCAGTTATTTTAATTAAAAACATAATACATATTACATCCATAAAGACTTTTTAAATAAATTTTAATACTTATAATTTTAAATGAATAGCGTGAAGAATTTGCGAAAATTAAGGATTTTTAGCCGAACATGCATTTATATTAAATTGTTACAATATGTAATGAGAAGTGAATGCTGCGAGTACTTAAATGACGTTAAAAAAATCAGTCAAAATAAAAAACATATTCTCGGAACCATCAAGTTATCAGAAGGATGATGCCTGTTTAATTTTAGCGAAATTTGAATATTTGCGTGGATGGTGCCCAAAAGCAAAGCAATCCACTTTAACGACCCCCGGGTCTTTTGTGGGCTCTGTTGCAAGTTTCTGCTCATTTCTAAGCGTCCGAAGGTTATGTGTGGTGAGTCACTCAAAACCTCTTTTACGCAAATGGACCGACGTTTTACTTCCCCATCCGATAGAAGGCCAGGAGGATAAGGCGGGAATCGAACCCGCGCCCCATAGCAACTTAGGGATCGGCAGCCGAAGCCGCTAACCACCGCGCCACGAGGCCTCCCCCTGGATGGTACCCGTGGAAGTTAAAAAAAATACCACTCTTTTTTTTGTTTTCTGTTCTGAACTTGAATAAAATTTTATTTTTTTCTTCTCGTTTGAAATAAGTTTTGCCTATTGATTTTTATTTAAGTTTTTGTAAAGTGAAATGAAACCCATAACAAAATTTACTCATCAAAATGTCGCAGAAAACTCTAGTTATTGTAATAATTTGCCTGGACAAGATTTGCATATTTTGCTTTGATATGAAATTCAATAAAATGTGAAGGGCAAATCAGCAAAAAAAAAAAAATATATATTTATCATGGATTTTTTTTGCGATCAGGAAATGTTTTATTATTTGTGTCATGTTCATGTTCGGTGAAGAATGGTTTTTGTTTATTAAAAAATAATATTTAGTGAAGCATAACAAGTAGTTTCTGTAAATTCAACATAAGATGTTCATAGTTTTTTTTTTACAGTTTCGCGAAATTTCCGTGAAATTTGGTATTTGGAAATTAAGGTCCCCATGAAATTTTCAATTTTTGAGCGCACTAAGCCTAATCATCGGATAGTCCATATTTTTTTCAAACAAATTTGTCATTTGTCCATTCAAAAATGATTTGTGAAAATGCGAAAACTAATTTTTCACAAAAAATTATTAAAAAAAAATATTTTTTTTGCTTAATTTTTGATATGTTTGAGAGAACATAAATTGCCATCTTTCAGACAATTCCAGAAAGGGATACAAATCTTTGAACAAGTATTGATTTTTGTTGTTCGATTTGACATAAAAACAAAAGTTGAACAGACTGCATGAAAATGCCACAGTTTTGACTGATTTTTTCTATGAAAATAAGGCAAATTTCATTTAAAACTTTACCCTCTTTTCAAAGTCGGCCCAAAAAATCAGGGGGCAAAAATTTTTTTTTTTCAAAAACCGTCAAATTTTTTATGAAAATTTAAGTGCAATCAGCTGAAATCAATTTAAAATTCATTCCCCTGCGTTTTAAATCATTTTACATGTTTAAGTTCATTAAAAAATCTTTTGAATGTTTAAAAAATTTCGATGTTTAGTATCGCAAAATGTTTTTTTTTGCTGAAATTTTTGGTTTCGTCAAATCTTACACTAAAAAAAACTAATGATTGCAGAACAACTGTACTGGTGTAAAATGCATCTTAAAAAATGTTTTTTTTCATTACAAAAATAAAAAAAGTTGAAAAATTTAAATAACAGGCCACGGTTTCAACATTTGAACGAAAAAAGTGTTTTAAAATGCATTATACACCTGTTCAGTTGTTTTGCAATCATTAGTTTCCAAAATCAGTGTTCCCATGAGCCTAAGCGGACGGCTAGGCTAGGCTCATTTTTCTGGTTCATGTTTGCACCAACACCTCTCAAGCGCAATCGGTTCAGGCTCATCGTGCGCCGTGAGCCGGGGTTCATTTGGTTTGAACCAGGCGAGCATCGTACGTGCTAGCATAAAATGAGCCTTCGGCTTAAACCTGCGGTTGAACCTTTGCTTGTGTTGGTTGAACCGGCAGCTCGGTTATGGTGCACCCAGCCCGACCACCACGTATCCACCGACAGACGGTACCCAGTGAGAAAAATCGAGCCAAATCGGCTCGATCCTCGAGCCAAACTCGACTCGAGTCTCGACTCGACTCGACTCGATTTAGGCTCGAGTTTGGCTCGAGGATCGAGCGGGAATCGACTCGATTTGACACAAAAAACTCGAGCCAGTCGAGCCGAGTAAACGTCAAACAACAGTGCCATCTGCATTTGGTATTCTGAACTATACGAAGCGCCACCTAGCGGGTGATAGTGAAACTTATTAATCATTTTATCTAGAACTTGGAAAACTGGCGAATCAAATGAAAATGGCGGATTGACTTTACTAAGCCAATCCGCCTTTTTCATTGTTTGCACCAACCTATTTGTTTTAGAATTTTTTTTTTATTTAAATCATGTTTTCATTTACATTATATTTAACGAGTGCTTCCTATCGACCGGATCACAAATTATAGGTTAGGTTTTCGGCTTTTCGGTCTTGGCGGGAAAATTCGAAACAACGCTTATTTTCTCGTATCCAACGTTTCAACCCTCTATGGGGTCTTCTTCAGGGAATCTAAAATTTATTTTTGTTAGCCCATGACTAAATAATAGTTGTTAAAATACGTACTAAGAAGGATTGTTTCTCGTCCAGTGTAGTTTTAGTCAAAGTGTAAACTGTCGTTAGTGTCGTTTGTCTGTGAATAATTTAGATTAAGTTACTTGTTTATGTACTCAATCATGTGTTACTCACTGTTTCTGATTGGTATTCATCCGGGTAATCTGGATAAAACCAACGGTCAATTTGGACAGTGGAACCCGAGCTTGTTTACGCGGTACTTTTCGTGTTTTACTTTCCCTTTTCGTATAAAGCTCGTATTGGTAACCACCACTTTCTTGGTAGCGACAATTATTGACAGTACCCCCCCTACCTATGTGTGAGTGTGTTACAGAGATGTTGTAGTATTGGTGTGTTTTCCGTGTTTGTTTTGGCTATTGGTTCTGACTAGGAGTGTACAATATTTTGATATTGTGGAGTAAACCGGCATAAACTATGTTCAAATTTTCTGTGTCCTGTTTTTTGTTAACGGTGTGTGGTGTGTTTCTTATGTGGCACATTTCCAAAAATTTAAGCTTTTTCAGAGAGTTTGTTCTGTCTAATATTGTAGTGTTTTCAATGTCAAATTCGTGTTTTTTAGTGATACAATGGCTCACAAGTGCAGATTTTCCCTGTATCTCTCTCATTTGGCCGTCTTCTTCAATGTATCCCTGTTCCCTCAGTTTTCTCACTTTGTTTTGATATGTTTTGTGATTTGCAGTACGTAAACTTAAGTGTGTTGTTGTCAAACCTACGTATACACCTTCACATTCTTTGCACGATATTTTGTAAATAACATATGACTGTTGTTCTTTCGGTGTAATGGCTTTAACCATGGGGTACAACTTTTTGATTGTTTTTGTGTGTTTTACAGCTAAAGAAATGTGTGTGTAGTCTTTTTGTAGTATTTTCTGAATGTTTTGAGTGAGATTGTTTACATTCGTCAGCGAGAAGTATGTTTTCACCTGCGTTTGGTTCTGGGATTCACTTGTGTCGTTTTGCCTGCTAAGCTGCTTTTCATCGTATCTGTTGATCATTCTTCCGATCAGCTGCTTTGGATAATCGTTCCTCGCCAGCTCTTTGTGAATGATGGTCATAGCTTGTCTTCTGGAGATGTTTGTGGAGAAATCCAGAACGCGTTTGACGAAGTTTGCAGCGACGTTCACTTTGTGGTGTAGTGGGTGATGAGAATGGTAATTCAGGAACCTACCCGATGAAATCGGTTTCCTGTACCATTCAGTTCTGATGTGTTGATGCTCATCTCTGACCAGAACCATGTCTAGGAATGGCAACCGTCCTCCTACCTCGACTTCCACCGTGAACTGGATGTGTGGGTTCTGTTTGTTGAAGATCGCCACGACCTCGTCTACCTTATCCTTCGGCACAGCAAGTACAAGATCATCTACGTACTTTTTGAGGACAGGGACTGGGAAATCAATCTCGCTGGTGACTTGATCTAGGATGATCTCGGTGACATAATCCGCTATCACCGGTGAAAACGGATTGCCCATAGCTGTTCCTTCGATCTGGGAGTAGAAATTTCCTTGGAATTGGAAATAGCTACAGTTAATGACAAACGTAACGATTTCGTCAAACAGTGACAGATTAATGTCAGTGTTGATGGTGTCCCAGCGTTTGTAGATTGCTTCCTTCATCAGGCTTTTGGGGATGCTCGTAAAGAGAGAGACTACATCTAGAGATACTAGTATGTAATCGTTCGGCAATATGACGGAGTTTATGTAAGCACAGAATTCGAAGGAGCTTTTTATGTTGTACTTACTCGTCAGGGATTGCTGTAGTGTGCGACACAGAAGCTTTGAAAGCTCGTACGTCGGAGCCGTCATGCATGGCACCACGGGGCGTAGTGGGAGTCCTTGTTTGTGTGTTTTGGGCTGTCCATAGATTTTTGGACAGACAGAGTTACTCCTCTTCAGCTTCCCCATTGTCCTTTCATCGATGAGCTTTAGGTCGAACAGTCTCTTCTGGACGAAGCGGTACGGTCAACTAGGAAGTTCCTCAAAACGAACCCAGAAGTGCTGGTACTGAAGGCCGACAAAGGAAACCAAACAGTCCTGATGAAGAAAGCTGACTACGAAAGTAGAATGAAAGCTCTGATCGATGATGCGTCAACGTACGAGAAAATTGGAAAAGACCCGACAATGGAATTCCAGAAAAAGAACAATCTGTTCGCGAAGAGACTGTTCGACCTAAAGCTCATCGATGAAAGGACAATGGGGAAGCTGAAGAGGAGTAACTCTGTCTGTCCAAAAATCTATGGACAGCCCAAAACACACAAACAAGGACTCCCACTACGCCCCGTGGTGCCATGCATGACGGCTCCGACGTACGAGCTTTCAAAGCTTCTGTGTCGCACACTACAGCAATCCCTGACGAGTAAGTACAACATAAAAAGCTCCTTCGAATTCTGTGCTTACATAAACTCCGTCATATTGCCGAACGATTACATACTAGTATCTCTAGATGTAGTCTCTCTCTTTACGAGCATCCCCAAAAGCCTGATGAAGGAAGCAATCTACAAACGCTGGGACACCATCAACACTGACATTAATCTGTCACTGTTTGACGAAATCGTTACGTTTGTCATTAACTGTAGCTATTTCCAATTCCAAGGAAATTTCTACTCCCAGATCGAAGGAACAGCTATGGGCAATCCGTTTTCACCGGTGATAGCGGATTATGTCACCGAGATCATCCTAGATCAAGTCACCAGCGAGATTGATTTCCCAGTCCCTGTCCTCAAAAAGTACGTAGATGATCTTGTACTTGCTGTGCCGAAGGATAAGGTAGACGAGGTCGTGGCGATCTTCAACAAACAGAACCCACACATCCAGTTCACGGTGGAAGTCGAGGTAGGAGGACGGTTGCCATTCCTAGACATGGTTCTGGTCAGAGATGAGCATCAACACATCAGAACTGAATGGTACAGGAAACCGATTTCATCGGGTAGGTTCCTGAATTACCATTCTCATCACCCACTACACCACAAAGTGAACGTCGCTGCAAACTTCGTCAAACGCGTTCTGGATTTCTCCACAAACATCTCCAGAAGACAAGCTATGACCATCATTCACAAAGAGCTGGCGAGGAACGATTATCCAAAGCAGCTGATCGGAAGAATGATCAACAGATACGATGAAAAGCAGCTTAGCAGGCAAAACGACACAAGTGAATCCCAGAACCAAACGCAGGTGAAAACATACTTCTCGCTGACGAATGTAAACAATCTCACTCAAAACATTCAGAAAATACTACAAAAAGACTACACACACATTTCTTTAGCTGTAAAACACACAAAAACAATCAAAAAGTTGTACCCCATGGTTAAAGCCATTACACCGAAAGAACAACAGTCATATGTTATTTACAAAATATCGTGCAAAGAATGTGAAGGTGTATACGTAGGTTTGACAACAACACACTTAAGTTTACGTACTGCAAATCACAAAACATATCAAAACAAAGTGAGAAAACTGAGGGAACAGGGATACATTGAAGAAGACGGCCAAATGAGAGAGATACAGGGAAAATCTGCACTTGTGAGCCATTGTATCACTAAAAAACACGAATTTGACATTGAAAACACTACAATATTAGACAGAACAAACTCTCTGAAAAAAAAAAAATTTTTGGAAATGTGCCACATAAGAAACACACCACACACCGTTAACAAAAAACAGGACACAGAAAATTTGAACATAGTTTATGCCGGTTTACTCCACAATATCAAAATATTGTACACTCCTAGTCAGAACCAATAGCCAAAACAAACACGGAAAACACACCAATACTACAACATCTCTGTAACACACTCACACATAGGTAGGGGGGGTACTGTCAATAATTGTCGCTACCAAGAAAGTGGTGGTTACCAATACGAGCTTTATACGAAAAGGGAAAGTAAAACACGAAAAGTACCGCGTAAACAAGCTCGGGTTCCACTGTCCAAATTGACCGTTGGTTTTATCCAGATTACCCGGATGAATACCAATCAGAAACAGTGAGTAACACATGATTGAGTACATAAACAAGTAACTTAATCTAAATTATTCACAGACAAACGACACTAACGACAGTTTACACTTTGACTAAAACTACACTGGACGAGAAACAATCCTTCTTAGTACGTATTTTAACAACTATTATTTAGTCATGGGCTAACAAAAATAAATTTTAGATTCCCTGAAGAAGACCCCATAGAGGGTTGAAACGTTGGATACGAGAAAATAAGCGTTGTTTCGAATTTTCCCGCCAAGACCGAAAAGCCGAAAACCTAACCTATAATTATATTTAACAGAGTATGCTACTAATTAATATGTATAAATTAATGTTGGCGTTCAAGTTCGGTGAGCATTCGCTTGATGTCGGTCGTGGCCGTGCGGGTGACCAGCGCCAGCAGAACTGCTCCAACGTAACCAGGGGTTAGTTTGGCGAGTTCGTCGTAGCATCCGGCCGGTTCGATCCGCGAGATCCCGTCCAAGCTGATTAGCAGCTGCGCATCGATTCGTCGTTCCATGTTCTTCTACGAGGTGACGCGGTTGATCTCGTCGAAGAAGAGTACGCGCGGCGACAGGATCAAACACCTTCCGGATGGGTTCCTCCGACTCCCGGAAACTCCCGCGACTGCAGCTGCTGGTCGCGGACGTTACGATTGTTGTTAGGTAGCTCACGTACAGTTTGGCGTTTGGGATGAAGCTGGACATGACTTTGGAGTCGAGCATTTTGGACGCTGCTCTTTGGCCTAGGAATAAATGTACTTCTGCAGGCCAGTCTGACAATGTTTCCGTGCCCTTGTTGCTGACGGTATTGAACCGCAAGGCTCGGCGTGCTGTAGAAGATGCGATTCAGATCATGTCTGATCTGCTGAATCGTCACGTTAGCAACAACATGAAACGGGCCAGTTCTGACATTTACTGCCGCAAATCGCCCGTGGTTGTCGTGCTGTTGGAAGAAAAAAATCCAGTTTAGTGATATCTGATGAGGACACGTTGCTCAACCGACCTTTCTGTGAGACATACAAACAGATTGTTGCTGTTTTTTGGCTCAGAGTTAGAGGAACGCATCGAGGACCAGATTCTCTACCGTCGTCATCTGTCTTGAGCTGATAGTCGCACGCAATCTGAACGGAAGTTCAGTAGAACTTACCTTAGGCGCAGCAGCGATGATCCCGTCTCGAGGTCCACGTCCTAAACCACGGTGGCACTGTTTACCGCGAACGTCGGTTCGCCGAGATGGCGTTGAGCTCGTCGAAGAGTATGAGGGTATGCTGGCTGGTCGAACACCTCCCGGATGCGTTCCTCCGACTCTTCGGAATAGCCGCTACCGAATCATTGGCGGCGATCTTAATTAATCCATTCATAAGCTGGCCAGCGATGGCGTGCGCAAGCAACGTCTTCCCCGAGCGGGCAGGTCCGTGAAACAGAAATCCACGCGGCGGCGGCAATCCGATAAACCTCCGGATGCGCCTACAAGGTGATCGGTTCCAGGTGCTTCCGGCCGGGGAAGGGCGTGTTGATGTCGAAATGGGTGCACGACTCGTCGGTGATGTGCAGAAGGAGACGCAGGAATTCCGACTTGGTTTTGATTTGGAGCAGGATGTGGAATCCGTGCGGGGGTTTTCTTCGCGGACGGCGGTTGGTTATGTACGGGTCGAGATCGGGTTTGCGGGGACCGGCGCCTATGCCCTTCGGGATGGACTCGATGTCGCGCATGACGAAGGTGCTTGTTTTGGGGATGGTCGCGATAATCTGGGAAGCTTCCAGGCTGCACAGTTGGAGAGCGGTTCCTTTGAATTTGCCGAAGGCAGTCAGAGTTTGGGCGAGTCCAGGTGACGTCCATTGAAAACCGGGCGGAGGTTTGGCGATCGTTGGCACGCGTTTGCGCAGACGCCTCGTTGCTATGAGAAGAAAAACGTTAATATTTTACAAAAAGTATATCATAAGCCAACAGACTCACGTTTGCTTCTGGGCGGTCGGGACAACTCGCTCAGTTGACACGTACACGAAATCGTCATCTCGCTTGAACAGCAGCTGTTCGATGTTCCGCTCCACAACCTCCCGCATCACCGAGATGGTACCTTCTTATCCCCCCAAAAGGCTGGGAACACTCACCAAACGGATCAACACCATTGCCGCTCCCCAATTTCCCTTGTCCGAATTCGCCTGAGTTCGCGGCAACGTTGCCAACTTGATTGCGTGCATATTCTGCGCGGCCACCCTGTTCTCGCCGGAAGAGCCGTTGTCGCCGTTACGTCCTGGCGCGATCGCAATCAGCGTTTTCCTGTTGTTGGGCGTTTTGCTACCGCCGGAAATCGTTGGGCATCGATATTGTCCATGACGAAGAACGGCGGCGGATGTAATCTGTGAATGGCAAAAATAAATTGATTGATTGATTCCGTCCAGGTAAGGCTTTTCCGGGTTGTCCGGACCGAGGGACGTTTGAACGGCTGCGATTCTCAAGTTCGTAGATCGTATTCAGTGGCGTCGTTTGTGACTTACTGTTCGCCTTACTGGACGATGTCCCCTTTGTTGCCGCGTTGCATCGGAAGCTTGGCCATCACCGAAGCCCGGTTTGGAATCGGCTTCTTGATTGACACACACGTTAAGATGGACATTCCTGGTAGGGGCAGCAAGGCTAAAACAAATAAAAATTAGGCAACGGAAAGAAAAACCTTTTCTACCGCTCCACCTTCCCTTACCCGATCCATTTTGTTCCGATGACGACGGAAAACTTCATTCGCAAACAGAACAAACCGAAAACAAGGCAAATTTTGCTAAGTCCAATTTTGACAGCTGAAAACAGTACATGCGACACCTACACTTGAAAAATAGAACTAAGTTGGCTCGAGTAGCTCGAGTGGACCTTTCACTGGGTAGTGTGGGCCTCGTCAGAGCTCGTCAGTTAAAAACGCAACTCAAAATTCGTATGAGAATCTTTTTTTTCGTGACGGCTTTCGCGGTTCACTCCCTCCAACTGTTCTAGAATAATATTTGAACACGGCGTATCTCTAAGCAAGTTTTTCAAGAAAAAGATTTCAGAATGCTTATTTCGTCGTTTTAAACCGAAACAAGGAAAAAACTATATTAATATAAACTATCCACCATTTTCAAATGTTTGGCTAAATAGTTCGCTTGACACTAACACAATAATAAATCACAGACAGTCTGTCTGGCACGAGTAAATGCGTGTGAGCTCTATCGGGTAAAATGGGCTATTATAAACAATTTGAGGACTTTAATTATGTTCTTTTCTTGAAAATATTTTAATTCATTATTAAAATGATGGCAGTCCAATAGGTCATTTTTCATTGTTGATAGATGTGTAGAACAATTTGCATTGAAAACACTTAATTTATAATACAATAAAAAAACATTGCCACTTTACCCGCTCTGCCCCTGTTCGTACGGGATCAAGACGATGCCACAATATAGTTGAAAAAAAAAACGGTTGGTGGTGGTAGTGTACACAACTCTTCCTTGCTCACATTCTTGGCAAATTCTTTTTGAATTTTACGGTCATAGTGAAGATACACATTTCACAATAAAAATATGACACTGACATGAATTAAACTTACCTGTAAAATAACGTGCACAAAAATCCAACTAATAATTTAGAACACACAGAAGCATGGTCGAAAGACGGACGATTCGCAGGGGATATTATGGCACGGACATTTCCAACAGTCGAGTTCGGTTTTTTTTTTCACAGTAACTAATGTTTATGCACAATGTTCACATTTTTTCATCCCGTACAAGAATGACGTAACACATAAAATTATATTTAAAATAAAAAAATATCCTGTCCTTATCATGTAAAGTTAAATTTTAATTCAATTTTACCTAATGATGCACGTACACTTTTATCATCATTATTAGCGGAGCGTAATGAAAGAACGTTCCCTAGTGACCAACTTTCAACTTCTTCCCTGTCTCCCTTCATCGAGAAATTAAAAGTGAGAGTGTGTGCAACATGGAGTTAAACCTTCTGTGCAGTTGCTGTGAAGGTTTCCATGGCACTTTGAAAAGTTTAACTCCATGTTGCACGCACACACTCTCACTTTTAATTTCTCGATTCGTACCGAAGGAAACCTAGCTCAAACGAGCGCGATTGCTGGAAGGTTTAAGCCGAAGGTTCATTTTTGGTTCAAGTGGTTCACACTAGCGAGGTTAGCCTGGCTTGAACCAAGGCTCATGGTTCAGGGATTCAGGCTTAAGCCTCAAAAGAGAGGTTTGAGCCGAGCCAATTTCAGCAATGAACCTAGCCTGAGCGGTTCATTTGGGAACACTGTCCAAAATTGCTAAGTATTGACAAAAATTTTATGATTTTATAACGAATTATGTTTGCAATCAAAACGTACTTTACAGATATTTAAAAAAGTGCACTGTTTTTATGATATAGTCAATTAAAGTTTATTTTTAACTGAAAAACTCCAGTTTTTCATTTCGTTTGAATGGCTCTAACAAATAAAGAGTTGCTTCGGCGGATTTGAACGGTGCGCGTCGCGGTTATCACGCAGGATTTTCGTTGCCGTTTCCGTCTTTGTTTTCCCCCCGATTGTGTGTGTATTTCGACCCGGGTGATTTCGCGATTGTTTGACAGTTGCTTTGGAGAATTTGAACGGTGTGCGTCGCGGTTATCACGCAGGATTTTCGTTGCCGTTTCCGTCTTTGTTTCCCCCCCGATTGTGTGTGTATTTCGACCCGGGTGATTTCGCGATTGTTTGACAGTTGCTTTGGAGAATTTGAACGGTGCGCGTCGCGGTTATCACGCAGGATTTTCGTTGCCGTTTCCGTCTTTGTTTTCCCCCCGATTGTGTGTGTATTTCGACCCGGGTGATTTCGCGATTGTTTGACAGTTGCTTCGGCGGATTTGAACGGTGCGCGTCGCGGTTATCACGCAGGATTTTCGTTGCCGTTTCCGTCTTTGTTTTCCCCCCGATTGTGTGTGTATTTCGACCCGGGTGATTTCGCGATTGTTTGACAGTTGCTTTGGAGAATTTGAACGGTGTGCGTCGCGGTTATCACGCAGGATTTTCGTTGCCGTTTCCGTCTTTGTTTCCCCCCCGATTGTGTGTGTATTTCGACCCGGGTGATTTCGCGATTGTTTGACAGTTGCTTTGGAGAATTTGAACGGTGCGCGTCGCGGTTATCACGCAGGATTTTCGTTGCCGTTTCCGTCTTTGTTTTCCCCCCGATTGTGTGTGTATTTCGACCCGGGTGATTTCGCGATTGTTTGACAGTTGCTTCGGCGGATTTGAACGGTGCGCGTCGCGGTTATCACGCAGGATTTTCGTTGCCGTTTTTGATTGTGTGGGTTTTTCGGTCCGGGCGGTTTCGCGTTTTCGCATTTTATTTGGTTTTATCTTTCCACAGCCGGCTGTCTAAGATTGAATCATTAATGCTAAACTCAACACCAAATAACCGGGAATAATCTCATCCGCATCCTCCGACTGTTTGCCTTGAGAATGCATAATACATCACACTATTAAACCAAATTTATTGATTATTGGGTCGCATCATCATCCTCTATGTTGAATCCTGGCCATTACCCTTACCCACTAACAAAATCCCAAGTAGAAGTAGTTTTCCGGCACACGTGGGGGTGTGGATATCGTATAGAACCCACCCTTGGTAGCAACCTGTGCTAACTAACATTCCCGTCCCAATCCCCCGAGATCTACAAACTGACATGGCGGGCGCCGTTGGTGGCCAATGACTGTTACCTATTTGCTTCAGATCAAGTTTTAATGATCTTGATGTTTTATCTTTTCAACGCATTCATACATGCTGTTGATAAGGGAAACACCATTAGATCGTTCAAGCGTATGGTCGGTTGTATTGATAGGATATTACGGTCCTGTTCAGCAACGGAGAAGGACAACCATGGGTGGTCTCTCATGCTCATGCTCATGCTCATGCTCGTTTGAATGGCTCTAACAAATAAATATTGTTGTTTAGTACAAAATTAAAAAATATAATAATATGAAATCATTCTAATTACAAGAGATTTTAAACTCCTGCAAAACTAATTACAGAAAATACTCCCAAAGCGATCTTTTTACTTACACTTGAACATCAAATGCCACGTGCACAGTAAGCACATTCATTAGCCCCGCAGGACTTAACCGTCGAATATGTTTGCATGTGGGTGTGGCGTATACGCTAACATTTCCATAAAGCGTCTATAAATTTGCATGAGGTTCTTCTTCTTGGCATTCAGCTGCGGCTGCGGGAAATGCGCTTCCTCGTTAAAACATTTACACTAAATGATTCTAATGTCTCGCTGGGGAATCCGGTGCCGCTCCTCGTGCTATTTTCCTGAAGTTGCGGGGTTGGAAACATCATCTCTAATTAAACATTGCTGGGAAGGTGGTTTTTATGTTTGACTTGAGATTTTTAAAGCTATGATAAGTTAGATTATGTCATTAGTCAAAATTAATAAGCATGCTAAATTTGAATTTTAAAACAAAAAAGTTCAAAATAGAGCCAACAACCCTCATTTCAAACCAAGTAACCAGTTCAAGTAAGGACTGTTGTTCATAACACACAATCGGAGGCCGTGACCAAGAGTTTCACCCGGAACTGCAAACCTATGTTTATGAAAATGAGCCATGGTGGAGGACGAGGAATTTTGTTATGTTTGCTCAGTTGTTTGTGAAGGCAAATAGAATGATGCTCGGTTATAGCCAACCAAGCAGCTTACCTCCCCTGGGGCTGAAGAGGAGATAGCTTGAATTACATTATCATATTCCGACGGGCTCCGGGAGCCGGAGGTTGCTCATCAAGCAACCTCCGGCAAAAGGCAGGGGTTCTAGCATTCTAACAGAAGAAGGCTTGTATTCCGACAGGTTTGTATGTAGCTCTAACATGTCGTCGTTGTGCTATCTTGACAACACCCTGAAAATTGTTGTAAGTGCGTCAACTGGCCAAAGGGATTTCAGGTCAGAACGCGTTTGACACACGTGCATGCCCGACTACCATGAACATTGTTGATCATAAATCGGGACTCCGGCAACCAAATTCAACCAAACTTCAGGACACAGAATGTACATAAAGGTCAACTAAACAAACGTGTTTGTTTTTGTTTACATTGCGTGCTCTAGATTTTGTTTATTTGAGGTCAAACATTAAAACGCGTTTTCTCGGAACGTCAAAAAGCGACGTAAGAAAAGTCAGCATCGACTTCCAGGTTGTGTCAAGATAGCCTGATCAGATCGAAACTTATTTTAATTTAGAATTTCCAGAGACCCAGATTGCCTTTCTGGAGGCGATTCTCAGAAATCTGTATCAGGAACAGAAAGCATCTTGAAAACTTTCTCGATCTGGCAACATTGTATTGCACTCAACGCACTAACACACACTCTCTCACACGTGCAAAGAACATCAGCGCACTGACAATAACTCTGGCAGACATGGGAGAAATGGAAATGAGCTCGAATAAATTTAATGAATATTAAAGTGATTTTAATTAAACAAACGTTACGTTGGCAGTGCTGCCAACAAATCACGACTCTCCTCTCTCACCCCTCCTAATGAGCTCGAGTGTGTGTGTGCTGACTGTCGCACTCATCACCACCACCAGCAGCAGCAACGCTCTCATCGGCCGGAAGGAGTTGAGCTTGAGTGGATTAAATATTATTTCGATCCCGCGTCGCACGCCTGAAAACTGCCAGAGAGGAAATTAAACTCGATGGCAGCCGGGTTGAGCGCTCGGTCGTTCATTTCAATTATTGTCATAACAAATGGCGCTGTTTTTTATTTAATTTTTTTTTTCTCTCGAAGTAGACGCAGCCAGGAGCACTTTTGCAGTTTGCGCTGACACATTTGTTAATATCCTCGCTCGGAAGTGGAATAATGAGGAAAGTTTTTTTTACGGTCTTTATGAGAGCTTTGTTTTCTAAAATAAGCTTTTGTGTTAGTTTTCTGAGCTCCACAAGCTTTTTGTAATTCTAGAGATTTTTTATTGAAAAGGTCCTTTAAGATATTGTGTTTCATATGTTTATAGGACCTTTTCAAATAAAACTCTAGAATTGTTTAAATGTGTTATTATGAGCAATTCTCCACAAAAACCGAAAATGGATTGAATTTGCATATTTTTTTTTTTCGCTTAGACTTAGAGGGCTTACTCTATGATCAAAAATGGCATTTTACATCATTGGATCCCATCCATATAAGTTTCCATACAATGTTGACAACTGTCCGTACAAACATGGTTTGTAAATGGGGCCAAAAAGGAAACTTTTGAGCTACAAAAAATATGGATAAAAAATAGATAAATGATATTATTTTTGAAATAGCTTGATTTTTTAAACTAATGAATATTAATAATCGTCGAATATAAACAAGGCATATTGAAAATTTTAAATTGAAAAGTACTTTATTTTTTTAATAATATGTGCCATTTTCAAGTAAAAGGCAGTATTTTTTAAGGTTTATTTAAGGTTAAAGTATTTAAGCTTAATTTTTTCCATATATAGGTCCATATAAGATAACAGCTGAGAAAATTCTTTGTCTTTTTTTAATGTATAATGAAACGCTGGTATAGAGCAAAGTACAGAATTAATATTCTGAAATTTAAGTGTTCCATTTTTTTTTCAATTAGGGGAAATTCTCGTATGTTTGGCAGGTTATGCACTCGCTCCTAACTCCATCCAATTTGCTGATTTTCACTATTTAAACAATTAATTTTGTAAAACTTTTGATAGAAACTTGCTTGCTCACTTCTCATTGAGCTATTTATCACTCGATTTCAGTTGAAAACGCTTTTAATTAGCATTAATTGAATGTCAAAGTTCTGACCTGCCAACATTAGAGGCACGCTAGAATTAGATGCCGTTCCCCTAGCTATTTATTTTCAACTGAAGATAACTGAAAAACTTTTGGTCTGCCTTTAATATCACAAATAAAAATCTTTGCTAAAATTACCCATCTTTCGAGTAAAAATATTCTCAACATTTCAAAATGGCTAGAAAATAAATTTCGGAAAATATTTGAAACAAATTTTGAAGAAAAAATCAGTAGTTTAAAAAATTCGATGCTTTAGTAGACTATTTAAAAGTTGATTTTATTTATTTCCTGAAGTTTTGGCATTCTTTTCAACATGACCAGTTCTTTGCACTGTTTTAGATTTTATTTTATTGAATTCTGGGAGTTTTTGTATTCTTCAAAAACTTGATCAATTATTTGAAAATATATTTGTTTCTCAAGAAAAAAATCTGTAGTTTCTAGAATTAAAAAAACATAACCAGTTCTTTGGACTCATCAATAACTGATTTTATTCATATCTGGGTGTTTTGCGTTGTTTTAAAATTAACCTGTGCTTTGAAAATAATACGTTTAAAAAAATGGTTTTTAAATAATTTTCAAGCATGACCAGTTCTTTAAAAATAAATTGGATTTGAACATGGATAGAAATCCTGTAAGCTAATCCAGTTACTCTGTGTTGTTGAATTCGACAACATTGAAATGTTTTCAAAATCGTCAACATTTTTTCCGATTTTGAACAACAATGTTGTCGATTTCGAAAAAAGAGATCGAAGCAATCTGTGCCCGTGGTCGGACGCGTTTTTTGAGCGATGTCATTTTTTTACCTTTTAATTGTTTTTCAAAGTGTAAAGTGTCTTAAAATACGGAGATCTCATTATTATTTCCGGTTCAAGACATTTATAGTTAAAGTGATGGAAGTGGCAGGCAGACTTTTTCGGTGAATTTTTTGAAATACGACTTCCACGACTCGGCAGAGTTGCTCCACCGGGAGGAGATGTCAGCAGCAACAAAAAGAACAGGACCTGGTTCACGAAGTGGCCATCAACTAGAGCGTTCCTGTGGTTGCAGTTCGTACAACATAAATTCCAGAATGATGACGTCGTTTTTCAAGAATTGTCGAAGCAGATGTGGGTGGTGATCATTAAAGTGGATCGCTTGCAGTTAATCGTGCGGTATCAGGACTGCTGCCGGAAGCTCTGCTGATCAAGACAGGGATTCAAGAAAAGTCAAGATTCAAGTGACACGTGGCGAAACAATCGGAAATGAGCTGGTTTCAAAGATTCTTCGTTTTGGTGAGAGCTTTCCATTATTATTTTCAAATAACTCTTACATCCACTGAGTAGTTCTCTAGGATTTCGATCATTCGATTTTTTTTGTATTTTTTAATCTGACTGAAACTTTTTTGGTGCCTTCGGTATGCCCAAAGAAGCCATTTTGCATCATTAGTTTGTCCATATAATTTTACATACAAATTTGGCAGCTGTCCATACAAAAATGATGTATGAAAATTCAAAAATCTGTATCTTTTGAAGGAATTTTTTGATCGATTTGGTGTCTTCGGCAAAGTTGTAGGTATGGATACGGACTACACTAGAAAAAAATAATACACGGTAAAAAAAATTTGGTGATTTTTTTATTTAACTTTTTATCACTAAAACTTGATTTACAAAAAAACACTATTTTTAATTTTTTTTATTTTTTGATATGTTTTAGAGGACATAAAATGCCAACTTTTCAGAAATTTCCAGGTTGTGCAAAAAATCATTGACCGAGTTATGAATTTTTTAATCAATACTGATTTTTTCAAAAAATCGAAATTTTGGTCGTAAAAATTTTTCAACTTTATTTTTCGATGTAAAATCAAATTTGCAATCAAAAAGTACTTTAGTGAAATTTTGATAAAGTGCACCGTTTTCAAGTTATAGCCATATTTAAGTGACTTTTTTGAAAATAGTCGCAGTTTTTCATTTTTTAAAATTAGTGCACATGTTTGCCTAGTTTTGAAAAAAATATTTTTGAAAAGCTGAGAAAATTCTCTATATTTTGCTTCTTCGGACTTTGTTGATACGACCTTTAGTTGCTGAGATATTGCAATGCAAAGGTATAAAAACAGGAAAATTGATGTTTTCTAAGTCTCACCCAAACAGCCCACCATTTTCTATCGTCAATATCTCAGCAACTAATGATCCGATTTTCAATGTTAAAATATGAAACATTTGTGAAATTTTCCGATCTTTTCGAAAAAAATATTTTCAAAATTTTCAAATCAAGACTAACATTTCAAAAAGGCCAAACATTCAATATTACGCCCTTTTAAAATGTTAGTCTTGATTAGAAAATTTTGAAAATATATTTTTCGAGAAGATCGGAAAATTTCACAAATGTTTCATATTTTAACATTGAAAATCGGACCATTAGTTGCTGAGATATTGACGATAGAAAATGGTGGGTTGTTTGGGTGAGACTTAGAAAACATCAATTTTCCTGTTTTTAAACCTTTGCATTGCAATATCTCAGCAACTAAAGGTCGTATCAACAAAGTCCGAAGAAGCAAAATATAGAGAATTTTCTCAGCTTTTCAAAAATATTTTTTTCAAAACTTGGAAAACATGTGCACTAATTTAAAAAAAATGAAAAACTGCGACTATTTTCAAAAAAGTCACTTAAATATGGCTATAACTTGAAAACGATGCACTTTATCAAAATTTCACTAAAGTACTTTTTGATTGCAAATTTGATTTTACATCCAAAAATGAAGTTGAAAAATTTTTACGACCAAAATTTCGATTTTTTGAAAAAATCAGTATTGATTAAAAAAATCATAACTCGGTCAATGATTTTTTGCACAACCTGGAAATTTCTGAAAAGTTGGCATTTTATGTCCTCTAAAACATATCAAAAAATAAAAAAAATTAAAAATAGTATTTTTTTGTAAATCAAGTTTTAGTGATAAAAAGTTAAATAAAAAAATCACCAAATTTTTTTACCGTGTATTATTTTTTTCCAGTGTAGTCCATATCCATACCTACAACTTTGCCGAAGACACCAAATCGATCAAAAAATTCCTTCAAAAGATACAGATTTTTGAATTTTCATACATCATTTTTGTATGGACAGCTTCCAAATTTGTATGGAAAATAATATGGACAAACTAATGATGCAAAATGGCTTCTTTGGGCATACCGAAGGCACCAAAAAAGTTTCAGTCAGATTAAAAAATACAAAAATTAAAATTGAAGAAAAAAGACCGATTTCGTAGAGAATTGCTCCACTCGAACATCCATCCATTTCACTAAAGACCAACCACGCCAATCTTACTATATACGCGGTAGGGTGTTCCCTTGGTCGTTCGCTGTGAGTTGTGGATTGCCTGCTTCTCTAATGAAGGTTCGACTGAGGGGGCATGCTTATTAATTTCTCGTCGCTCCATACCCTCAGTGACGTGATGGGAGCAAGGGCGTCTATGCAAAGTGTCCCTACACCCGCTACAAATTTCTGGCGCTTGGGGAGGGAAGAGGGAAACCATTTTGAAATATGCGCCGGTATTTGTAGCACTAAAATTCGTGAAAAAAAACTTATGCACGTGGGTGTACAGATTACGGAGTAAAAGATGATCGAATTGTTCACCTAGCGCTCACATGTGTTTCGGGACCAAGTTGCCTGCGGGTATGGGGATCATACATACATACATACATACAATGTTGTCGATTTCGAAAAAAAAAACATTGAAATTGAGGAAAAGTTAACGAGAGTTACCGGATTAGCTTACAGGCTTATTATCCGTGGAAAAATATGATTCTATGAGTTTTATAGCCAGGTTTAGAGAATCAAATGTTGAAAATAAATTCTATAATTTATTAAATTCTTTACAACATGACTAGATCTTTGAAAATGATTTTTTTCCTGGTAAAAATTCTGTAAATCATGACCAGTTCTTTGAAAAAATTAAAGGTGATTTCATTAATTTCTGAGAGTTCTTGCATTATTTTCATAACAACAAGTTCTTTGTAAAAAAAAAGTCGTTTTAAAACATGTTTCTATGTGTTTTATATTCTGTTAATCATAAACCAGGTTTAGAAAATCAATTTTAATAAATGTTTTTCGAGTTTTCGCATCCTTTTTTGGCTGGTACAAATTTTATTTGAAATTTTTGTCTCCCCTCCCTCAAAGTTGGCCCGAAAAATCAGGGGGCAAAATAAACATATTTTTCAAAAAACTTCAAAATTTCAATGGAAATTGAAGTGAAATCAGCTGAAATCAATTTAAAATGCATTCCCCTGCGTTTAGAATCATTTTTAGCATGTTTGAGTTGGTTTAAAAATCTTAGTAATTTTTGGAAATTAACGCAAAAGGTTTTTTTCCCGAAATTTTTTGTTTCGTAAAATCATAATTTTTTAGTAAACTAATGATTGCAAAACAACTGTACGAGTGTAAAATGCATTTTTAAACACCTTTTCCTTGCCAATGTTGAAACTATGGCTTGTTATTTCATTTTTTTTGCCCCCCTCGACCCCGGCCAGAGCCGAGGGACAAAAACTTAAAAAAAATATTTGCATCGGCCTTAACAGTTCTTCAAAAATAAATTGGTTTTTCAAAATTCATTTCTGTATTTTTTGAATTCTTTCGATCAAAACCAGTTCTATGAAAGCCAATAGGTTTTAAAAAAATTGGTGGGTTTTTGCGTTCTTTCAAAAATTAACAGTTCTGTGAATAATTTAAAGGAATGGTTCTTAATTTATTTATTCATTTATTTATTTTTTGTAATTTTTTGGCATGAGTAGTTCTTTAAAAAAATGACAACTTGAAAATATTTTTGAATTTTATTTTTGAGAGCTGGCGCTTTGCATTTGAATTTTAAATGAGATTTAACCCGTAAAAAAGATGTTTTCAAAAATGTCACTTTTTGAGGCATTTTGGCCACTGAAGCGTTTATTTTCAACATCACAGACGTGTAGGCCAGATCCTTGCGAATCTGTTGGTAAATATAACGTTTAAATTTGGAGCACCCTGAAGCTCGTTACAGACCTTCAAAGTTTGGCATTTTTTTTTCGAAAAATCGGCCCCGACAAAAAAGATATGCGCGCCTCGCGACGCCCAAGACGCAACTTGATTTTGCTGGGGTCAATTTTTCGAAAAAAATGACAAACTTTGAAGGTCTGTATCGAGCTCCAGGGTTCTCCGAATTTCAATGTTATACATACCAAAAGATGCGCAAGGACCTGGCCTACACGCCAGTGATGTTGAAAATGAACGCTTCAGTGGCCAAAATGCCTCAAAAAGTGATATTTTTGAAAAAATCTTTTTTTATTGGCTAAATCCCATTCAAAATTTAAATGCAAAGCGCCAGCTCCTGTTACGTCCACTCAAGCTCATATTTTGGATTTGGGCTTAGTATGCCCACCGGATCAAACCCTTGAATGCCCGCCAAAAAGTCATTTTTGTTGCACTCTATTCCTTATGTCAATCGGCAAAACGTTCTTTTCAGCGAATCTTCCACAAAATGCAAACCGATGAAAACAACATTCGGTGACAATTGGCAGTTGTGCATACATATATTCGAAAATCTGTATTTTTGGCGGAATTTTCGGCAAAGTGAGTGTTATTGATAAGGATCAGCACAGACAAAATAGGTACGCAGATTTTTTCAACGGTTTTTAAATTATGTTTTATCAGTATTTTTTTAATTTTTCTAAATATGTTACTAGGGGCAAAACCAGCATTTTTTAACCTATAGGGAAATAAGAACAAGTCGCAGCAAATTGTGTTGTTTGAAAAAAAAACTTTGCTGAAAAAATATGAACAGTTTTCAATGTCATCCATGAAAGGGCGCGGTTTTCGAGATATAGCCACTTATTGTTAGATTTAACTTCAATCAGTTTTCCGATTTTTTAAATGATGAGTCCGTGATTATTCATGCCAGAATTTTTTTTAGAACCCGAGCAGACGGAAATAACTTGGGAATAACCTTTTTTGATATTTGAAAATACTAGGCCAATAACATTTTATGTTATTTATAACAAGTTTTGTTTTTCGTCGTTATGATTTTTTTGTTATTGGATTGTTATTGTAATAACAGACTAATAACATTTTTAGTTATTCTTCGAACAAATCTTTATTATTATTTTTTGTTATTTTAACAACTAATCCGATCATCCCAATAACAGTTGGCGGTATTCTTCCATAACAAAAAATGTTATTCCAAAGTTGTTTTGGCTTTCAACCAATATCAAACCAATAACAAATTTTGTTATGATAACATTAACTGTTATTAAACTCTTATGCAAAAATGTATTTTTCAAGAAGATTTCATAACATTTTCTGTTATTTTAACAGTATTTGTTATTGAAATGGCATGACTTTTGTTATTACCGTCTGCCCGGGAAGTTCCAAAATTACCTTTGAATTTGTCTAAGAAATACCTTGAAGGTTGGACCTCTTGTTGCTGAGATACAGCGGATAATAGAAAAAGAATCTGGAAAATTTAAATTTTCTTTGCCTTACCCAAACAGTCTTTTTCTAATGCCAATATCTCAGCACGAATGGTCCAATTTTCAATATTAACAATTACGTTTCTGAAGTTTTCAGATTTTTTTGAAATTTTTTTTTAAAGAAAATTTCAATTAAATAATAAATATTTTGCCCTTTTCAAATGTTAGTATCAAACTTGATTTTTTTTGAAATATATTTTTCTGTTTCCAGAATTAAGCGAAACAGGTTTGACAGTTTGTATGATTTCTTCAAATCGATTCGTCACATAATCAGTTCCAGCTCATGACAATCTCGATTGCAACCTAATTGGAACAAATCGCGTTCATAAATCATAAATCAACGACCCAAAGCTGTCAACCTCAATTACCTCACCGCCAGTCGGTTCTTCACGGGAAAATTTCAAGCATTGAAATTCAAAGGACAAAAACTTGAAACTGCACCCATAAGTGGGGGCAAACCCCATTTGTCTCGCCGAAAAACCATCGTGCGCACCGGGGTCGTCAGTCCAAAATTGAATCGATTCATGTTGACGTCGAATAAAATCGTGATTTATGTGATGTCCTTTGGCTGGCCCCACGGCGGTTGTGGCCCAGCGGACTCAATATGTTGGTCAGATTGACCTCACTCCCTCTGTTGGGTGGGTGGGAGCATAATATTGTGAGGCAACTACCAATATGTGACCTCCTCCCCTGGGGAGAGTACATTGGTGTGCTGTTTTGTTAAAAACAAATTCTGTGCAGCTCGACCAGTGGGAATTCCGGGACTCGGAAAACACGCCGACTTCGACGATGACGGCCAGGTCTTGTAATGATTTACGACCTGATGGACTCAATGCTCTGCGGAGTGACTTTTGCCATTTGACATGGTGGTGACCCGTGGGGTGTATTATGAGTTACAGTACAGGTTGTGAACTGACAGACAAACTATTTTTATTTCAAAATCTCAAGGAGAAGTTTTCCCAATTTGGAGAAAATCGAAGAAACGAATCAATTTTTAATTGATGGGAAATTATACGTCAGTGTCTCTCAAATATTTAAATGTGACTGAATGTTTTGAATCAATTGTTTATTTTTAAGATTTTTATCACATTCTTCTATAACGATTCTGTAAATCATTTAAATTAGTTCTAATAAGTAAGGAACCTTGCAATTTCTGCATCCAGTTCACCTGAAATGCTCCTCACGGACCATTTTAGCCCTTCCTTCATCATCATACACAACAACAACACCATCCTTCCCACCCGAGCCGAGCTGCTTGTTTGGGGCTATAATTTATGATTTCCTGGCACTGGCACGGCAGCGCCACCTTGTGCCAACACAGGACATTGCGCATACATCCAGGCATGGCACGGCAGCTGTTCTTTTTTGTGTGTTGGTAAACATGGCTCCACACCCACGTACAATTACGTGCACATATTTTCCAGCGCCTCCGGAACCAATAGATTGCACGCCACCAGCACCTGGTGCGGAGAAGGTGCAAATTTCTGGGTTCCGCAATCAAGTCGATGCAATTTTCCTGGGCAGCGGCGCAGCAAGGAGGGTTCGCATTGGTGGCGGAATGACCTCTAGCGGATCGTGTTAGGATGGTTGGAAGATTTATTCTTGTTTCTTTTAAACTTGTGCTTCAGTATTGTTAACTAACAGGATATCGTTTCAGTAAAATTACAATTAAAATTATTAAAAGAGTTTTTTTTATTAAAAAAATTAGCTATGTTCAATTTACATTAGGCTTTTTGTACTATTTAAATTAAACTTAGTATTTATTAATTGGATGGATGAAGTCATTTTGCATCAATAGTTTTTCCATACAAGTCTCCATACAATTTTGGGCGCTGGTCATACAAAAAGGATGTGTAAATGTATGAGATTCTTGAGAAGGGATTATCTGATCGATTTGGTGTCTTGGGAATAGTTGTAGGTGGGCAATTCTCTACCAACTCACACGAAATCGTGAAGAGTGGCCCCGACCTCTCTTCGATTTGCGTGAAACTTTGTCCTAAGGGGTAACTTTTGTCCCTGATCTTGAATCCGAGGTCCATTTTTTGATATCTCGTTACGGAGGGGCGGTACGACCCCTTGCATTTTTGAACATGCAAAAAAAATTGTGTTTTTCAATAATTTGCAGCCTGAAACGGTGATGATATAGAAATTTGGTGTCAAACAGACTTTTATGTAAAATTAGACGCCCGATTTGATGGCGTACTCAGAATTCCGAAAAAATGTATTTTTCATCGAAAAAAACACAAAAAAAAGTTTTAAAAACTCTGCCATTTTCCGTTACTCAACTGTAAATTTTTTTGGAGCATGTCATTTTAAGGGAAATTGTATGTACTTTTCGAATCCTATACGGGTCATTTTTTCATTTAGAACAAATTTTTTTATTTTAAAATTTCGTGTTTTTTCTAACTTTGCAGGGTTATTTTTTAGAGTGTAACAATGTTCTTCAAAGTTGTAGAGCAGACAATTACAAAAAATTTGATCTATCGACATAAGGGGTTTGCTTATAAACATCACGAGTTATCGCGATTTTACGAAAAAAAGTTTTGAAAAAGTTGGTCGTCATCGATCATGGCCGTTCATGGTCACCCACGACCGACACGGACGACGAAACAAAGAGAAAAGCAAAAAGTAACTTTTTCATAACTTTTTTTTCTTAAAATCGCGATAACTCTTGATGTTTATAAGCAAACCCCTTATGTTTATATATCATTTTTTTTTAATTGTCTGCTCTACAATTTTGTAGAACATTGTTACACTCTAAAAAATACACTGCAAAGTAAGAAAAAACACGAAATTGTAAAATGAAAAAAAAATGTTATAAATTAAAAAATGACCCTTCTGAGCCAATGTAGATTCGAAAAGTACATTAAATTTCCCATAAAATGACATGTTCCAAATTTTTTTACAGTTAAGTAACGGAATGGGAGAATTTTTAAAACTTTTTTAGTGTTTTTTTCGATGAAAAATAAGTTTTTTCGGGATTCTAAGTACGTCATCAAATCGAACGTCTAATTTTACATAAAAGTCCCTTTGACACCACATTTTTATATCATCACCGTTTCAGGCTACAAATTATTGAAAAACACCTCTTTTTTAGCATGTTCAAAAATGAAAGGGGTCGTACCGCCCGTCCGTCACGAGGTATCAAAAAACGAACCTCGGATTCGTGATCAGGGACATAAGTTATTCCTTAGGACAAAGTTTCACGCAAATCGAAGAGGGGTCGGGGCAACTGCTGTGTGAGTTGGCGGAGAATTACCCAGGTTATGATTTAGACTTTTCAGAAAAAAGGCAATGGGAAAAAAATCCCATTTTTTTATTTACCTTTTTATGACTGAATATATTTTCTAAAATTAGAAATGAGTTAATATGTTTAGGGGACTAAAAAGACATCTTGACATGATTTTTTGGAAAAAAATAAAATCTTTACAAAAAAATAATTAAAAATATTTTTTTTTAAACAAAATTAAAAAGAAAAATTGAAAAATAATAAAAAATTTTGATATAAAATGTACTGTTTTCAAGTTATAGGTACTTATAGGCATTATTTTTTGTTTTTTTGTGTTTTTTAGTTTAAAAAATATTTCTTGAAGGAAAGCACCTTTTCTGGAACTTTGAAAATCGGGCAATTAGTCTCTGATACAGAGATGCAGCCATTACAATGAATTCGAATCGATGAAAATGAATTTCTGTAAGTGTCACCTCATGAGCCTGTAATTTTCATCTGATGATGTCTCGGAATCTCTTGGTCCTATTTTCAATGTTTAAAGTTGTAATTCTTACAAAATTTTCTGATTTTTCCAATAAAAATATTTCAAAAAATTTAATTGCAATTTCGCCTCAATTTTTGGCTGGTTTTTGAACTTTTTTTTTTTTTCAAAAAAAAGAAAAAGGTCAAAGAAAACGTGTCATAAAGCATAACATAACATAAATATGGTGATATCAATGAATAACAATACAAAAAATTGATTTGTTTACTCTAATTAAATCATGTTTTTTTATTTCAAGAAAAATATATTTTTTATTGTTTTATGGATAGAAAATATCATTTGAAACATCAATTATGACGTTTGCGTTAAGTATTTGAACATTTATTGGAAATTCTTATGATTCATAAAATTTTAAACTTTATACATTAAACAGTACTTTATAACAAAAAATATTTACGAAATGAAAAATATGAATTTAAGTAGATTTAAACAAGTTTTTGATGAATGTTTTAGAAAAAATATGGCTCAATTGCACAGTTTCTTCATTTTTGAGAGCTAAATTAACAGGGGTCCACTCATGGAAAAGAAAGTTATGTAGTTGTTTTGCATTGATTTTGCTCGAACCTGAGAAGTCTCTGGTTATACTTATGTAAAGTTACTCAAATTAACATTATTTAGATTTACTGAAGTTTTATAAACAGTATGATAATATTCATCAGGAAATGATGACGGATCTTGTGTCAAAAAAGACTTATTTTTCCTCAGGAAATGATGAATTTTCATCAGTTTTTGATGAATATTCAGGTTCATATTTTTACACACTTTTAAAGGAAAATTAGATAAAAAAAATATTTTGAGAAATGGTCACTGATGGTCAGTATTTTTAAAAATCGAAAAACTGCAAATATTTCGCTAAAATCATACTTTCGGTGGCTATATCATGAAAAAAGAGCCCTCTATCAAAAAATCTGTTCAGTACTTTTCGATTGGAAATTCAATTTTACATTACAAAATTACGTCAAATTTGTTTTTGCATAAAATTTCCATTTTACCAAAAAGCACTATTTTTTTAATTCATAACTCAGCGGCAGATTTTTTGACCATGTTTCTCTATGGCTCGAAAGTTGGGGTTTTTGTCCCCTAAAACATATCAAAAAATCTCTAGAATCAAAAAAATCGTTTTTTTGGGAAATTGAGTTTTTGTGAAAAAAAAGTTGATTAAAAAATCTGCAATTTTTTTCCGTGTACCTTTTTTTCTCAATACCCGGGCAGACGGAAATAACGTGGGAATAACATTTTTTGATGTTTGAAAATACTAGGCCAATAACATTTAATGTTATTTATAACAAGATTTGTTATTCGTCGTTATGATTTTATTGTTATTGGATTGTTATTGTGATAACAGACAAATAACATTTTTAGTTATTCTTCGAACAAATCTTTGTTATTATTTTTTGTTATTTTAACAACTAATCCGATCATCCCAATAACATTTTGCGTTATTCTTCCATAAAAAAAATGTTATTCCCAAGTTGTTTTGGCTTCAACCAATATCAGACTAATAACAAGTTTTGTTATGATAACATAAACTGTTATTAAACTCTTATGCAAAAATTGATTTTTCAAGAAGATTCCATAACACTTTCTGTTATTTTAACAGTATTTTTTATTGAAATGGCATGAACTTTGTTATTACCGTCTGCCCGGGATAGTCCTCAACAATACCAACAACTGTGCCGAAGACACCAAATTGATCAGAAAATTAACTCAAAATTTAAAGTTGATTGAATATTTACGTACCATTTTTGTATGGACAGCAGCCAAAATTGTATGGAGACTTGTATGGGTGAACCAATGACACAAAATAGCTTCTTTGGTCATAGGGAAGGCCCCCACAAATTTTGAGCCAAATCAAAAAATACAAAAAATAAAAATGGTCGAAATCAGCCGATTTCGTAGCTCAGTGTCAAAATAAGTGCCCGAGCAGACGGAAATAACTTGGGAAGGTCAGTTTTTGATATTGTGAGAAGATCGAAATATGTTATTGGGATGATCGGATTAGTTGTTAAAATAACAAAAATCAATAACAAAGATTTGTTCGAAGAATAACTTAAACAGTTATTATGTTGTTATTGAAATAACAAACCAATAACACAGAAGGAATCATGAAGGAATAACAAGATTTGTTATTTTGTGCGGAGGGGTGAGCAGCATAATAACAAAAAATGTTATTGAACTGGTATGTCTCCATAACAAAAAAAGTTATTGTTTTGGTTTATTTGTAATTTGCAAATAAACCTGCAGTTGCCATAACTCCTCTGTACTAGTCAGGGCTGCAGAGTTGGGTACCTCCAAGCGACTTTGAATCCATACTTGAAGACAACTCCGACTCTGGATGCAGGATATGACATCAACGACGACTTCAGCTCTCCAAAAATACCCGACTTCAGAGACTCCGACTCCAAGTAAAAGTTTCTGAAAATTTGCAAAATCCGATGCAGTCTCCGAGGTCTCACTCCAGCTCGAACTTCAACGTCAGCTCCGACTTCCTGGCTCTGTGAAAATAATAACAGTTTTTGTTATTCACACTTCAAAAATTCTCAATAAATAAATCAATTCCGTTAGGGAATATAACAAAATTAAAAAAAAAATAACTCTCAAAAGTTAATTTTATCGGATAAATTTTAGCTTGAAACCCCATTTCATGGTGAAATAAATGACCCCGATGAAATTGGTCAAAATTATTTCATAGTTCTAGCCAATTTTAGTAAAATCCCTTAGGGGGTATATCAAATAATTAAAAAAATCAACTTTCAAAATTACAACTTTTTAGAATAATTTTAGCTTAAGGACCCCATTTCATGACCAAAATAATGACCCCGACGAAATTGGTCAAAATTATCCCATAGTTGTAGCCAATTTTAGCAAAGTCCCTTAGGGGGTATATCAAATAAATAAAAAAATCAACTCTCAAAATTTCAACTTTTTAAAATAATTTTAGCTTAAGGACCCCATTTCATGGCCAAAATAATGACCCTGACGAAATTGGTCAAAATTATCCCAAAGTTCTAACCATTTTAAACAAAGTCCTTTAGGGGGTATATCAAATAATTAAAAAAATCAACTTTCCAAATTTCAACTTTTTAGAATAATTTTAGCTTAAGGACCCCATTTCATGACCAAAATAATGACCCCAACGAAATTAGTCAAAATTATCCCATAGTTCTAACCATTTTAAACAAAGTCCTTTAGGGGGTATATCAAATAATTAAAAAAATCAACTTTCAAAATTTCAACTTTTTAGAATAATTTTAGCTTAAGGACCCCATTTCATGACCAAAATAATGACCCCGACGAAATTAGTCAAAATTATCCCAAAGTTCTAACCATTTTAAACAAAGTCCTTTAGGGGGTATATCAAATAATTAAAAAAAATCAACTTTCAAAATTACAACTTTTTACAATAATTTTAGCTTAAGGACCCCATTTCATGACCAAAATAATGACCCCGACGAAATTGGTCAAAATTATCCCATAGTTCTAGCCAATTTTAGCAAAGTCCCTTAGGGGGTATATCAAATAATTAAAAAAATCAACTTTCAAAATTTCAACTTTTTAGAATAATTTTAGCTTAAGGACCCCATTTCATGACCAAAATAATGACCCCGACGAAATTAGTCAAAATTATCCCATAGTTCTAACCATTTTAAACAAAGTCCTTTAGGGGGTATATCAAATAATTAAAAAAATCAACTTTCAAAATTTCAACTTTTTACAATAATGTTAGCTTAAGGACCCCATTTCATGACCAAAATAATGACCCCGACGAAATTAGTCAAAATTATCCCATAGTTCTAACCATTTTAAACAAAGCCCTTTAGGGGGTATATCAAATAATTAAAAAAATCAACTTTCAAAATTTCAACTTTTTACAATAATTTTAGCTTAAGGACCCCATTTCATGGCCAAAATAATGACCCCGACAAAATTAGACAAAATTATCCCAAAGATCTTAACATATTTAACAAAAGAAAAAATAATAACAGATTGTGTTATGGACACTTAGAAACTTTTCCATTTGTGCGATTTATGGTAATTTTATTCCTAAGTCAGTATACCGAACGAATAACAAATTTTGTTATTAGGAGATTTTTTTGAAATGTATAACATTTCCTCTTATTAGCGTGTTATTAAACATTTTCAATATAATATCACTTCAATACCAAATTTTGTTATTTTATCAGAAACTGTTATTATTTGTTCTTCTTTATGTTGAACTTCAGGATAAAATAATAACACTTTTTGTTATTTTAACAGGATTTGTTATTGAAATATTATTGATTTTGTTATTACCGTCTGCCCGGGTGTGCAGTACATACCATGTCACCCCTATGGTATCAACAATCAAGCAAAAAAAAAAAAATAAAAGTTATGTTTTTCGAACAAAAGTTGCTCAAAACTATGGTGAAAACAATGAATGTTAAATGACTTGCTATGGTTTAAACATTTTAATGAAGAAATGCAGTAAATTGCATTAAACACCGAATCAGTTGTTTTAAAACCAGTTTTCTGAAAGTCTTAACGATATTTTAACGGTGCAAATCTTTTGTGATGCTGGGTTGATCATACTAAAAATGGTTTTCAACCCATACATTTGGTTTTAATTGTTTTTAATTTAACGGTGCACATCAACCAGAGCTTTTGCACCAAGATTTTTGTTACAGGCATTTTAGTATCTTCAAAACTACGAGAACTATCGATATGATTTTTCATTCATCCCCTAAAGTACTGTCCACAAAGTAATTTACAACAAAGTTTGACTAATTTTACAATCCCGTTGTTGCAGGATTGGGTCCGTAAGTTTGGCAATTTTGGAAAAATAAGACAACAACTTCCTTCGTTGCAATATTATTTTTTTAAATTTAATGCACATTCAATTTGATTGAAATAAAAAGCTTTTTTGTTCGCACTCTGATTTTTCGAAGCAGTATTGATGCAGGAAGGCAAAATATTCACAACAACCTTAATATTCAAAACAGAAGTACAGTCCAGAATCGATTATCCGAAGTTTCGTTTATCCGAAGTATGTATAGGACTTCGGATAATCGAATCACGAAAAAAAAAAATTTCTAGTTTTAAGTTTTTTTATTGTCTTGCTTTTAACATCAAATTTGAGTTCTGCGACCCCATTCTGGTCAAATTTGAATGATTGATTGTTTATTAAATTGAAAAATGGATTTTTTCAATATTTTTTCCCCGCCATTTTGGCCGCCATCTTGAATTAAAAAATTCTAAATTAATTTAGAGTTGTTTGGTCAAACTTAAAGCTAGACAATCAAAAATGAAAAAAATATTTTATTCGTGATTCGATTATCCGAAGTGAAATTTTGCCAAGGCCTTTGGATAATCGAGTCTGGACTGTAATACCAAATAAAAATCAAGAAATATGATTTCTTTTTTGTTGTATCTGGTAGTGCTTTAAACCCCTTTTTTGACAAGCACAATTTTAGGGCACATCATATTTAAAATATGCTAAAACTTGACACATAAATTTAGTTTTCATTATTGTTTAATGAAAAGTGACACAAAGTTTATGAAAAAAAACCAAGCCACTCTAATCCTCAAAAGTCTCGATGTTATCCTTGCCCCCGGAAGTAACTAACAATCGCTACTGCATCACGTTTATGCAACACATACTCATACTCACGCACACCTACACATCCCGCAGGTGCCAACACGGGGAACCATTTTCAAGGCACACCTTTTTCACTTGGAGTCAACGCGTGTGTCCCAACACTGTGCAGCAAGAAATTGCAACCTGATTTGGACGGGTGTGTGTGTGCGGCTGTGATTGCAATATGCAAATCGTTTGCTGGTTTTGATTGGAGCACACGATTTTGTCGACATTTTTTCTTTCGTTCCTTTTCCCCAGCACACCGCTTTTTGTGGCAACGTGTTTTCTGACACGTGGAATGTGGGGTAAATGTCAAATTTTGTACTTGTAATTATGTTTAATTTTTTTTCTCGGTTTGACCGATTAATTACCTTTTTGAATTTTACCCATAAATTTGCTGATAATCTTTCTTTATTTATTTTTTTTCAATTTGTAAATTTTATAGCTTTTTTTCAAAATAATGTGAACATTGGAGGAGAAAACAGAATTCATAATTCGAATACCTGATTTTTGAAGAATTAAGCATAAATAAAAAATGTTTAATAACTTTTAAAAGTCAGCATCACAAAATGACCCCACCTGGCGAGAAAATGTGGATGCCAATTTGTTGTTTGTGCGAATTGGTTTCTCCGCTTCCTAGACCATCTACAGTGTGACGGAAAAGTACTGGGAAAATGAAAGTTGGAGGTGGGGTGGGCAATTTTCCGATGCATATTAAATTGTGGTTACAAACTCTCGCTCCGCAGAAAGCCTACCCCCCGGATGAAGCTTCCGGGAATGGTTCGTGATGGCTGCTGCTGATGAAGATTATTCGATTTGATGTGATTGGTTTTGTGTGTATGTGATTTGTATTTTGTTTGTTTGCACAACTGACAGGTAGCGAATGAGGAGAGATGATTTATGATGAAAATTGACATTTTTGTGTTTGTTGAAAATCAAATTTCACTGGATTTTAAATACATTCCAAATAAAATGATTTGATTCTGTAGTATAAAGTGACGAAGAAACATATAATTATATGAAAGATCATAAATTTAAAGTGCACATGTTTCTTCGGACCCCAAAGTCCTCTCGAATTTAGCATGCGCAGGATTTTCGATGGTCTTTGTAAAAGCTTTTTCAATAGCAATGATAAAAAGTACTCCTTAACATCAATTAATATTATTTTTTGCTGTTAAAACAAGTCCGTCAATGCAGAGTAGACAACTTGCAACATAGCGAAAGTTTTCGAAATATCTGGTTTTGTCACGTTTTCAATTAAACTCTACATCGACAGGTAAGCTCATTGCATAGATTTTAGTGTACACAATGAAACTCCAATGTTGTCCTTCGTGCTCCATCCTAACATTGCTGGTAAATGTGCTCAACACCATTCGAATTCCCAAAAAAACACACACACAAAAATCTCTGTTCATTAGTACATCTCATTACCGCCACAAACACTCTCCTATCGCAATGAATAGTGTTTGTCTGTCTCTCTTACTGTATTTGTGCCATTACAACTTACATTATCCCTCCACATTTACATCCACCAACACCGAGCAAACCTGCGTTTGATTAAATTTACCAAAACCGATTGGTTGCATCCCGTCCCACACAATTTTCCATTAGACCGTGGGAAAACAGTTTTCCGCTGATGCTGCTTCTCTCTGTGCGCGCTGGTAAGCCACGGGCAACCCGAGAGTTTTGCTTAATTCCGTATTCCAGGGAGCGTGTGCACACGTGTGCCAAGGCTTCTAGCTGCTAGCTCTGTTTTGGGAAAACTAAAAGTACAATCATTCTCTGGCTGCAGTGTGTTCCTAGTCGGAAACATGACTCCGGCGTTCTGTGAGTTGCGAGTACGAGATTTGACAAAAAAAAAGGACAATCGCATAGGTGGAAGCTAGAAAACGGAACTGTGTTTTGATGGTTTGGTGATTTTAAGCAGTTACTGTTATCACTGTTTTGCTGTTTTGTTATTTTTAATTTTTGGCCACTTCAATGTTGATATTGATTCTAAAATTATCATCATTGAACATTCAACAAAAACATTGAAAATTGAACCATTAACTGCTGAGAAAACTTATTTTTTCTGTTTCTTTTTCTTCTATCCGTTGTATCTCAGCAGCTGGAGGTCAAATCTTCATATTCATTAGACAAATTTATAGGAAATTTTCAGAACATTTCGAAAAAAAATATTTTGAAAAGAACACTCATAAACACTATTTTTCAAATAAAAAACTATTTTTTTAAGGTAAAAATCGATTATGGTTTCATTAGAGTCGGGTCGATAAAGATAATCTATTGTTATCGTTATTTCGATAATTCTATCGGCGATAATGTTATCGACGATAACGGACGATAGCTTAATTTTAAAATCTTTCTCAAATTGACTTAATTTATCGATAACATGTTACATTTTTAACGCTTTCACTTAGAATCTTTTTGTTGATAAAAAATCACAAAATACCGTATTACGAATATTTTCATAATTTGCAGTATGGATTTGACTTACAAAATACCATCATCTGGGGTGAATCGGGACTACAGTCTAAATAGGGACAGTCATGTTTAGAGCATTTAAAGGTCGTCAGCTGTGTGCTATCTTGTGACATAGACCATTTTGGTCGAAAATGAGTTAATGATAACGTTTTGCTATACTTAAAAAACACTACAAGATGCTTTAACCCAATTTTGGGAACTCGCTTCCGTTTCCCGGATATCGCAATACACACTTGTGACATAGACCAATTTATCATCAAAATGATCGTGCACACTTGTGACACGTCATACATGTTGTTGGAAAATGTGAAAAATTTGTCTTGTTTTTCACAAATTTATGTTGATACACATTTTCTGAAGGCAATGCTATATTTTGTTTTTGAAAATATACTGATTAAGTCGGTTAAACTATTGATTTAAGTCTATTTTAGTTTGTATGGGAATTCTGTGCACACTTGTGACACGTAGTACAATTTTACTTTCGAAACACACTTGTGACACGTGCTTTTCAAATTTTTGATTACATAATTTACTGTATCTTTTTACTGGTGTAACCAAATTAGTTGAAACTTGTAGCGTTTGTTAAGCGATAGTATACGAACCGAATACTTCAAAAGGTTTGGCTATACCATTCATAGTTTTGAAAATTTTTATCATCAAACTTTAAAAATCGATTTTCTCGAAAAGTGTAAATAAGTCGTTGTCGTTTGTCACAAGATAGCACACAGCTGACGAGGTTTCAAATTTGGAAATGGATGTACACTTTTTGTTGGTCTGAGTCTGTTCTATTAGAAACCAACCAAAAAAATCATAAAAATGTGCTCTAACATGGTTAAAACTGCTGTCCCAATACGCCCCAGTTGACGGTACCGTACTTTTTCGAAAATTTTAAAATTTCCACGAACTACCGTATTTTTTCGTAAATATTCAAATTTTCATTATTTGCAATATGGAAATCAAACAACGCGAAATTTTTAGTTTTCACTTTTATGATATTTTCTCTATACATAATAAAATTTTCACCAAATACTGTATTTAAAAAAAAATATTTTTTTATGATTTACAATATGGGTACCAAACGAAGCGAAATTTTATATTCTATTTGACTTTAATTAGCGTTTGATTTTTATAATTTACTGAAATTATCACAAAATACCGTATTTTTTTCAAAAATACTAAAATTTTCATAACTTGCATAATGGGTATTAAACAAATCGAAATGTTGTTTGCTTTTGCACATTTATTAGAATTTTATTTTAAAAAAACGAAAATTTTCACATATTACCGTAAATTTTAAAATTTTCACAAAATACCGTATTTTTCAAAAAATATTCAAAATTTCATAAATAGCAATATGGGTATCAAAAAACACAAAATTTTAATTGCTTCTTCACTTTTATGAAATTTTCTTTGTAAAATAATAAAATTTTCACAAAATACCGCATTTTTTCGAAAAAACTCAAGCTTCATAATTTGCAATATGGGTACTTAACAAATCGAAATTTTGTATGGTTTTGCACATTTATTAAAATTTTAAATTTAAAATACGAAAATTTTCACATACTGCCGCAAATTTTAAAATTTTCACAAATATTTTCAAAAATATTCAAATTTTCATAATTTGCATTTTGGGTATCAATCAATGCGAAATTTTGAATGCTTCTTCACTTCTATGCGATTTTGTTTGTAAAATAATAAAATTTTCACAAAATACACAGAAAAAATTGTGTAAATTTGGAAGCTTTAATTTTGGAAGGTTTAATATTACCTCTTATATGATGTAATTTTACCTCAATTAAGACTGAAAAAGTGACATTACACCAGAAAAGTGGTAAAATTACTCATTTTCAGAGATAAAATTACACATTTTTTCTGACATAGAAGATGTACCCCTTCCCAGATGTCATATTACCATATTATTTTTCTGTGTACCGATTTAAAAAAAAAACTTTTATGATTTGCAATATGGGTATCAAACGAATTGAAATTTTGTATGCTTTTTGACTTTAATAAGATTTTGATTTTTATAATATACTGAAATTGTCACAAAATACCGTTTTTTTTTTCAAAAATACTTAAATTTTCTTAATATGCAATATGGGTATCAAACGAAGCTTAATTTTGTATGCTTTTTCACTTGAATGAGATTTTTTGTACAATTCTAAAATTTTCACAAAATACCGCATTTAAGAAAACCTCATATTTTCATAATTTTCAATATGGGTTTCGAACGAAGCGACATTTTGAATGCTGTTTCACGTCTATGAGAGTTTTTTTTTTGTAAAATACTTAAATTTTTACAGAGTACTGTATTTTTCCGAAAATACTTCAATTTAAAATATGAGTATCAAAAGATGTGAAACTTTGATAGATTCTTACATCGAAATTTGGACAGAATAATGCAGAATAGCCTAAATCATGGCTGCCGGCTTCCTAAAATAAAAAAAAAATCTGTACAGATTTGGCTATTTTGAAGAACAAAATTTCGGTTCAATTGAAATGTACACTCTAAAAATCCTCTGTAATTATTATTAGCTATAAGAAAAAGATCCTCTGTAATTAGAACTATCGTTATCGTTATCGAACCTAGATAATTTTTTTCGTTAACAACCTTGCTGTAGGCATATTCATAAGAAATTTAATGAATATTTACATGAATTGGTTTTCAGCGGCTGAAGAAATATTTTATAAAATTTCGTTTTTCAATGCACCCGTCATGGTGCCAAATACCAGACATGCGATTTTTTTTTAAATGTCCGGATTAATACATCATGATAGCCTTGCAAAGAATTAAAATTACAAAAAAATAGTTTGATCGAGCCACGTAGCCCAGTGGTAACGCTTCCGCCTCGTAAGCGGTAGATCGGGGTTCAAATCCCGGCTCGGACCAACACAACTGGTGACCTTTTCCCTTCTGGATTCGATTGCTTAGTAAAAAGAAGGTAGTGTATCGTCACAAACTGGACCTTATCAAGACAGCTTAGGAAGACAACCTATGGAATGTTAACATTAACCTTAACATGTTAACATTAAGTTGATTAATAAACTGTCACTGAATCCGCTTTGTAAAGGCCGGCCCTGATACTTTTCACGGGTGTTCCCCTCAGGAACATGGAAAGATTTACTTTACTAACTTAAAAATGAGGTTGTTTTGTTACAGCCAATTGACCCTCAATCTTCAATCGATGATATCTAGGAAACAATTGATCAGATTCTCCATGTTAAAAGTGAAACTTTTGTGTAATTTTCTCAACTCCTGTTTTTTTTAATTTAAGAAATCACGACTCACATTTCAAAAGAGCTTAAATCATATTATTTGACCCTATTGAAATGAAAGCCATGATTTTAAAAAATACATATCTCAGAAAACAAAGATCGGATTAACGATGGATAAAGTTTGTAAAAATACATTTATTATGATAAAAAGTTATTCAAAAAATGGGTAAATTTTGTCAACACGTATTTTTCCGTTGTAATATCTCTGCAATATTCAGCTGAAGCCTATTAAGTTTTACAATTGTTATCAACAAGAGATTATGAAAAAATAGATTTAAAGTACTGTAAATTTATATTGGGCCATAAATTTTTATTTCGATGATGTTTTGAAAATAATTTATTCTTCTAAATTCAATTTATGTGTAGTCAGAGGACTTATAAGCACACTTTGTTCCATTGTCATATCTATGCAAATATGTTTTCCAACTGAAATCAAATCCTTTAAAAATTCACGACTGGGAACAACAAAGAGGTTAAAACAAAATTACGTCGTCATCTGACATTTCACTTGATGCTCGCCAATGACACCACCTCCAACGCCACCCACTCGTAATCTGACAAAGCGTCAACATCAATCGATTTTTCACATTGTTTTCCCCGGCGGGGGTTGAGTCCTGTCAAAAACCACGCCTCGACAATATTTTCAAACCAGTTTTTTGTGCTGTCGCAAAATTTACTAAACCAATACATCATAATTCAAGCATAGCTACCTTTTTGGTTCTGATAATCGTCTACCCTATTGTTGCCGCAGGTAAGTTCTAGATGGAAAAAAAGAGAAGAGGAGAAAAGTGGGCGATTAAATTTCGTTGAAATCTTTCGCGTAAACGCGATTCTAGAAAAGGGGGAAAGCAAGCCATTTTTCTTTCGTTAGAGGAGGGGAGGGGTCGTGTTTTTTCCTGGAACTCTTGTTGAAGATAAATAACGGTTGGGAAAAACAGCCATCCACAACAGCATCACAAAACTCTTTGACGGAGGAGGCACTTTCCGGTGTGCCCTAGAAGTGGGAATTTTCTTTCAATAGTACTAAGAATAATAAAGCAAAGCGTTGTTAGACTTTAAGGGATAGGAGTTTATAGGCTTCATCGACGATTTGTTCAAAATATTGTCTTTTTTCAATAAAAATTAAACACACTGTAAGGTAGTAATTTTTTGTTAAATTTTGTAAACTGTGACGAAACTGTTATTTTTGAGTAAATAAAATGACAAATTGAAACTTGTTAAAGCTAAACTTGGTAAGCTTATATCTCTTGATTTAAGAATAAATCCATAATTACCTCTAAAATTGCTTATAAAAAGATTATCCCCTTTTTCCAAGCTGCACCGCAGTGCACTTCAAAGTGTTCATCTTTCCACAAGTCAACGAGCCTCTCATGCTGTCACCGGGCAAGCAAACTCATCCTGCCGCATCCGAGAATGTCTCCGGTCTTTGGCAGCGATTTGCCGGAAAATGTGCCATCCTTTCCGCTGAAAAGCGAAGAAGCACTTATTGCAATTTCACCGTTGCGCGCGCTTCTACTCAGTACCTAGCTATTCCTTGGTCAAAGTGATTTATTCGGGATTATGAAATAACGTCCTTCGCAGTGTGCCGTTGTGCGTTTTTTATGACGAAACTTCATCAAAGCTTAGCACAAATAGCTATTAATTTGAGCACTTTGTGCGCTGGCCGCTAGGCTACGTGGCCCGACACTAGGGCGGCCTGAGGTACTGTGGGTCGTTGTGGAGGAGGAATTGGTCATTAAATGCTTGAAACTCTACGTATCGAGAAAATAATCTACTTCATCCATTAACTTTTGCCTCTGGAAGAGCAGAACAACAAAATCAGGTTGGTTTGCCTTCGTCAAACTAAGGTAGCTCTCGGTTTCCGGTCAATAAGCTAGAAATTCATCAAAAATATCAAGATTCAATCCAATCATTATAACTTTATCTAATTGAATTGCAAAAATCTTCCAAAGTTTCGTTACCATATTCATATTGTGTAGCTTTCATCAAATTATAACTTTAATAGACCTGAAATGTTAACTCAAAAGTTTCGTTCGATAGCAAAGTTGCTCGAGTCATATTGGCCCAAACTCATCAACAGCAATTTTTGATTCACTACCAAGTTGCAATCAATTTCGTTTGACGCCCAGAAAAGTCTCTCTGAATCCTGAAAAATGTTTTTTTTTTTAAATTATGAAACATTGTATTTATACGTGCCATTTTATTTCAAATGATCTTAATAAATTTATTTATTGTTTAATGCTATAATAACTGTTGCCACAAAAACGAATGCAAAATTTCGAAAATGCGAAGTTCACACACTAGCAATTTAAAAAATATCCGCAATTCTCTAGAATTTGTCCAAATTAAATGACCATACAAAAGTTAGCACTTTTACCAACATTCAAAAATTTGTGTCTTTAAAAGGGGGTATCGATTTAGCGTCTTGGCCAAATCTTTGAACTGGCTCAAAATTTTCAGGGGGTTTCTCTTAGACCAAAGAGCCATTTTGTGTTATTGGTTCACCAGGCTCCATACAATTTTGACAGCTTTCCATACAAAAATGGTGTCCTAAATATTAGAAAAAAATCTGTATATCGTCAGCTGTGTGCTATCTTGTGACAACAACCATTTAGTACTATTCGAGAAAATCGATTTTTAAAGTTTGATGATAAATATTTTCATAACTATGAATGGTGGAACCAAACCATTTGAAGCAATCGGTTCGTATACTATCGCTTAACAAACGCTCCAAGTTTCAACTAATTTGGTCACACCAGTTAAAAGATATAGTAAATTATGTAATCCAAAATCTGAAAAGCACGTGTCACAAGTGTGTTTCGAAAGTAAAATTTTACTACGTGTCACAAGTGTGCACAGAATTTCCATACAAACTAAAATAGACATAAATCAATAGTTTAACCGACCTAATCAGTATATTTTCAAAAACAAAAGATTGCATTAATTTTAGAAAGTGTGTATCAACATTAATTTGTGAAAAACAAGACAAATTTTCCACATTTTCCAACAACATGTATGACGTGTCACAAGTATGCACAATCATTTTGATGATAAAATGGTCTATGTCACAAGTGAGCAACTCTCTACGAAATCGGCCGATTTCGACCATTTTTATTTTTTGTATTTTTTGATTTGGCTCAAACTTTGTGGGGGCCTTCCCTATGACCAAATAAGCTATTTTGTGTCATTGGTTCACCCATACAAGTCTCCATACAATTTTGGCTGCTGTCCATACAAAAATGGTATGTAAATAGTCAAACAGCTGTAACTTTTGAGTGAATTTTCTGATCAATTTGGTGTCTTCGGCAAAGTTGTAGGTATTGTTGAGGACTTTTGAGAAAAAAAAGGTACACGGAAATTTTTTTTTTTTGATATGTTTTAGGGGATAAAAATCCGCAACTTTTGAGCCATAGAGAAACATGGTCAAAAAATCTGACGCCGAGTTATGATTTTTTGAAAAAATAGTGATTTTTGGAAAAAATCAAAGTTTCATGCAAAAACAAGTTTGACATTATTTTTTAATGCAAAATTGAATTTGCAACCGAAAAGTACTCTACAGATTTTTTGATAAAAAGCTCCGTTTTCAAGATATAGCCACCGAAAGTTTGATTTTAGCAAAATATTTGCAGTTTTTCGATTTTTAAAAATAGTGACCATGAGTGACCATTTCTAAAAATATTTTTTTTGAAAAGTTCAGAAAATTTGCTATAAAATTGTCTAAGAGACATTGAAGATTGGACATCGGGTTGCTGAGATAGAGCCGCTTTAAGAAAAAGAAACACGAAAATTGAAGTTTTCTAAATCCCACCATTTTCTAATGATGATATCTCAGCAACTAATGGTCCGATTTTCAATGTTAATACATGAAACATTCGTGAAATTTTCCGATCTTTTCGAAAAAAATATTTTTAAATCAAGACTAACATTTCAAAAGGGCGTAATATTCAATGTTTGGTTTCAAAAAATCATAACTCGGCGTCAGATTTTTTGACCATGTTTCTCTATAGCTCAAAAGTTGCGGATTTTTGTCCCCTAAAACATATAAAAAAATCTCGAAAATCAAAAAATACATATTTTGGGAAATTGAGTTTTAGTGAAAAAAAAGTTGATTAAAAAATCTGCAATTTTTTTTTCCGTGTACCTATTTTTTCTCAAAAGTCCTCAACAATACCTACAACTTTGCCGAAGACACCAAATTGATCAGAAAATTCACTCAAAAGTTACAGCTGTTTGAATATTTACATACCATTTTTGTATGGACAGCTGCCAAAATTGTATGGAGACTTGTATGGGTGAACCAATGACACAAAATAGCTTATTTGGTCATAGGGAAGGCACCCACAAAGTTTGAGCCAAATCAAAAAATTCAAATAAAATCCATTTCCGGTTTTGGTAGAGAATTGCTCAAGTGTGTATTGCGATATCCGGGAAACGGAAGCGAGTTTCCAAATTCGGGTTAAAGCATCTTGTAGTGTTTGTTAAGTATAGCAAAACGTCGTCATTAACTCATTTTCGACCAAAATGGTCTATGTCACAAGATAGCACACAGCTGACGATATATTGATGAAGGAGGAAAAATAATACACGGAAAAATAACTGCCGAATTTTCAGTATATTTTTCACAAGAAAATCTATTTCCCAAGTCCATATTTTCTCATTTTAATTTTGTTTATGTGTAAGGGGACAAAAACTGACAACTTTTGAGCCATAGAAAAGTATGGACAATAATGTTGCCGCCAAGTTACGCCTTTTTGAAAAAAAAAAAAATTGAAATTTGACTAAATAATTTTTTGACTTCACTTTTAAAACGTTCAATCTAGAAGTATTTGATACCATTTTCAAGATATAACCATCTAAAGTTTAATTTTAACTGAAAATGTCAGATTTTCGATTTTTTAAATAGTGTCCATGATAGTCCATTCCAAAACAATACTTTTCTCGAAAGTTTGAGAAATTTTCCCATTTAATTTCCTTAAAATACTTAGATATTATCACTTAAAATATAAACAGCCTTTATATTTTTCGTGACAATATCTCAGAAAAAAATATCCCATTTTCTTTTAACATTAAATTAAATTTGATAAATATTCTGATGCATCCGAATTTTTTTTTTGTTAAAAATGTTAGAATCATGACTAACATTTCAAAAAGTTTGTAACATTGCATATTAAGCACTTTTGAAATGTAAGAGATGGCTCCAAAATTTTTAACATACGTTTGCGGTTGCGGTTTTTTGTTTCTTTTGTTTTTTTTTGTTGTTTTTTTCAATTCTTATAAAAAAACTTAAGAATTAAAATTATAAGAATTTTAAGAAGAATTTTAAAAGATTTTTTTACGCATACAAAAACTTAAAAAGCATGAGATCGGCCGATTTCGTAGAGAATCATTGTAATTTTTGAAGGTGTCGTAAACACACCCGAAAAAAATTCCAAAAATATATTTGTATGTAGAATTGAATTCGGATTTCTACTTACATTACGAAAGGGCCAAATAATTCGATTTAAGCCTTTTCTGAACGGTTATTTTTGTTTGTTTTTGGCACAATCAATTTGATGAGAAACTGGTCTATAGCACAAGTTGATATTGTGATATCAGGGAAACAAAAGCGAATGCTCAAAATCGGTTAAAACCATTTTTTAAGGGTTTTTATCATTTGAATGCAGTCTTTTTAAAATAGATTCTAAGAAGCTGATTTCTTCTAAACTTTTCAAAGAAAATTAATTCGCAAGAAAATCTGGTTATTTCAGCTTGCAATTTTTAAATCTTCAAGTAAAATCCCAAATCTTCACAATCGTCTTCATCCACCGTGCCGCACCAAAGTGCGAAACAAAAAACACTTTCATAAAAACGCCTGCTCTCAATGAGCGGTGTGGCGTGCAGCGCAGTATTTAGTACCTGGCCGTTTGCCTGCCGTTGATTGTTTCCAAAGACTTTATCATTATTCCACACTGGAAAAGCTCCTCTAAATCGCCCCCCCCCCCCACTCCCCCGCATCAAACAGTGGGTGGCGGCCCCTCGCGTGATGAACGTCGGTACCTTCGCGCCTCCTCGTGCTCGGAAAGTAAATTACTACTATCAATTTGCTTGCCATTTACGATCAGCCATCAATCAATCGTTCGCGCGCGCAGTCGAAATGGTGAATGAACGAAACGAAACGGTGTGGGGGGTTGGAGAGTGCCCGTCGTTTTTCGTGCCACGTTTTTATGATTAAGGACCTTTGTTGAATGGGGCTGATTGGGAGTTGGGGGTAGGAGGTGGCTAATTGTTCACCGAGGGATAACGAAGGGTGGAAACATGGGAAGTTTTATTTTTCTTTGCTTCCGCTTCAAACACTTGATGATGAAAAAAAACAGAAAGAGAAAATACAACAAGATATTGAACTGATTTATGAATATTCCGAACACGTGCAAAACACTAGAATTACGTTATCAGTCTTGTTTCCTAAAGATAGAAATCATTTCAAAAGCGTTGCTTCTTCCATACAAGTCTCTATACAAATTTGAAGACTTTTACTAAGCTGAGAGAGCAAAGATTTTTTGGAGACTTGTGCAAAATCAGTCAAAAGTATATGAATTCTGTGCATCAACTTACCACAAAAAAAACTGTCCCAATTCGCCCCATTTATCCCGATTTGCTTTAAATGACGATACTTGCAGAATGGAATATAGCAAGTACAAAAATGTAACGCATTTTTGAATGATGTTTTTTAGGAAACTGTATAATGACCTCATCTGCCCGTGTGGATAAAACGGACCACGCACTAGACTCACAATCCTCGTTCGATTCCCGCGGCGGGTTCTTTATAAATTCTAAGCGCAAATATTATGTGTGAATTATAAATCTTTGCAGAATTCATAAAATAAATAAAATCATACGTTTTAATGTAAAAAGAATTCCTGCACACAATAATTATTTTTTTGTTGCTATTCCTTCTTTCTAGGCTTTTTATTTCAAGTTAATGACGCTAGTTTTTTTTTTTTTTTTTTTGATAATCAGAGATTAAATGAAATTTCTTCATGAAATAATTTTATATCAAAGTACATTGCCAGAAACAAAAATTGAATAAAAGTTACACTAGAACTAACTTATTTAGATTGTTTATTCAGCCTGAGCATGGAAGAGTATGGATAAGGACTACACTATAAAAAAGGATACATGGTGAAACATTTTTCGGTGATTTTTAATTTCACTTTTTGTCACTATAACTTGGTTTGCAAAACAACGCTGTTTTAAATTTTTTTTATTTTCTGATATGTTTTAGAGGTCATCAAATGCCAACTTTTCAGGAATTTCCAGAATGAGCAAAAAAACTTTGACCGAGTTATGATTTTTTAAATCAATACTGATTTTTTTCAAAAAATCGAAATATACGTCGCAAAAATTTTTCAACTTCATTTTTCGATCTAAAATCGAATTTGCAATCAAAAAGTACTGTAGAGAAATTTGGATTAAGTGCACCGTTTTCAAGTTATAGTCATTTTCAGGTATCTTTTTTAAAAACAGTCGCAGTTATTCATTTTTAAAAATTAATGCCCATGTCTGCCGACTCTTGAAAAAATATTTTTGAAAACCCGAGCAGACGGAAATAACGTGGAAATAACATTTTTTTGTTATTTGAAAATACTAGGTCAATAACATTTTCTGTTATTTATAACAAGATTTGTTATTCGCCGTTATGATTTTTTTGTTATTGGATTGTTATTGTAATAACAGACTAATAACATTTTAAGTTATTCTTCGAACAAATCTTTGTTATTATTTTTTGTTATTTTAACAACTAATCCGATCATCCCAATAACAATTGGAATTATTCTTCCATAACAAAAAATGTTATTCCAATGTTGTTTTGGCTTTCAACCAATATTAGACCAATAACAAATTTGGTTATGATAACATAAGCTGTTATTAAGCTCTTATGCAAAAATGGATTTTGCAAGAATATTCCATAACAGTTTTTGTTATTTTAACAGTATTTGTTATTGAAATGGCATGAATTTTGTTATTACCGTCTGCTGTATTTTGCTTTTTTGAACTTTGTTGATACGACCCTTAGTTGCTGAGATATTGCCATGCAAAGGTTTAAAAACAAGAAAATTTACGTTTTGTAAGTCTCACCCAAATAACCCACAATTTTCTAATGTCGATATCTCAGCATGCAATGGTCCGATTTACAATTTTAAAATATGTAACACTCGTGAAATTTTTCGATCTTTTCGAAACAATACCCGGGCAGACGGTAATAACAAAATTCATGCCATTTCAATAACAAATACTGTTAAAATAACAGAAAATGTTATCGAATCTTCTTGAAAAATCCATTTTTGCATAAGAGTTCAATAACAGTTTATGTTATCTTAACAATGTTTGTTATTGGTCTGATATTGGTTGAAAGCCAAAACAACTTTGGAATATCATTTTTTGTTATGGAAGAATAACTCCGAATGTTATTGGGATGATCGGATTAGTTGTTAAAATAACAAAAAAGAATAACAAAGATTTGTTCGAAGAATAACTCAAAATGTTATTAGTCTGTTATTACAATAACAATCCAATAACAAAAAAAAATGATAACGGCGAATAACAAATTTTGTTATAAATATTATACAATGTTATTGGCCTAGTATTTTCAAATATCAAAAAATGTTATTCACAAGTTATTTCCGTCTGCTCGGGTATTTTCAAAAAAATGAAATCAAGACTAATATTTCAAAAGGGCGTAATATTGAATGTTAGGCTCTTTTGAAAGGATAGTCCTGATTTAAATTTGAAAATATTGTTTTTGAAAAGATCGGAAAATTTCACGAAGTTTTCATTTTTTATCATTGTAAATCAGACCATTAGTTGCTGAGATATCGACATTAGAAAATGGTGGGTTGTTCGGGTGAGATTTAGAAAACATCAATTTTCCTGTTTTTTTAAACCTTTGCATGGCAATATCTCAGTAACTAAAGGTGGTATGAACCAAGTTTAAAAAAAGCAAAATATAGATAATTTTCTCAGCTTTTCAAAACTATTTTTTTCAAAAGTGGTCAAAAATGGGCACTAAATTTAAAAAATGAACAACTGTGACTATATTGAAAAAAGGTACCTAAAAATTTTGATTGCAAATTCAATTTTACATCGAAAAATGAAGTTGAAAAAATTTTGCGACCGGTATTTTGATTTTTTGAAAAAATCAGTATAGATTCAAAAAATCATAACTCGGTCAAAGATTTTTTGCCCATTCTGGAAATTTCTGAAAAGTTGGCATTTGATGTCCTCTAAAACATATCAGAAAATAAAAAAATAAAAATAGTGTTTTTTGCAGATCAATTTTTAATGACAAAAAGTGAAATTAAAATTCACCTAAAAAAAATTTTACCGTGTTTCATTTTTTTTCAGTGTAGTCCATATCCATACCTACAACTTTGCCGAGACACCAAATCGATCGAAAAATTCCTTCCAAAGATACAGGTTTTTGAATTTTCACATATCATTTTTGTATGGACAGCTGCCAAATTTGTATTGAAAATTGTATGGTCAAATTAATGATGCAAAATGGCTTCTTTGGGCACACCAAAGGCACCAAAAAAGTTTCAGCTGGATTAAAAAATACAAAAAAAAAAGAATGACCGAAATCTCAGAGAATTGCTCTTAAAAGAGGGAACGAACCATGGCTCACATAAAAAGAACCGAGGTTCTTTTTTAAACTCCGGTGTTTTGAAGAACCGTTCCAAAATGGAATGATTTTTTAACTTGTTATATAAATATTATTTATCGAATTTCCAACAAATTGCAGCGAAAATTTGGTTTTGAGAATTGAAAATACAATTTAAAATATTTGAATGCTACTCAAACATTAATCCCGACATTGTCCCTTTGTGTACTTTTTCAAATACTTTAGGATAAAAAATGGCAGGTTAAAAGGGGCTATTTCCCAACATTTTCAGAGCTGAATCTTAATATTTCATTAGGGTGTCTATAGCAACTTTCTCATCAATATATTTTGAAAGTCTTTTAATAGCATTGATGCCAATATTTGAATACCACTTAATAGTTTTAAAACACATTTTTCAGTTTCTTACAAAAGTAAATAATTTTCTAAACAAAATGTAAAAACTTTTCACTATATAACTGCCCAAACAGTCGGTAATAACTAAATTCATGCCATTTCAATAACAAATACTGTTAAAATAACAGAAAGTGTCATGGAATATTCTTGAAAAAACAATTTTTGCATAAGAGTTCAATAACAGTAAATGTTATCATAACAAAATTTGTTATCGGTCTGATATTGATTGAAAGCCAGAACAACTTGGGAATAACATTTTTTGTTATGGAAGAATACCTCCAATTGTTATTGGGATGATCGGATGAGTTGTTAAAATAACAAAAAATAATAACAAAGATTTGTTCGAAGAATATCGTAAAATGTTATAAAGCTGTTATTACAATAACAATCCAATAACAAAAAAATCATAACGGCGAATAACAAATCTTGTTATAAATAACATAAAATGTTATTGGTCTAGTATTTTCAAATAACAAAAAATGTTATTCGCAAGTTATTTCCGTCTGCTCGGGTGATCGTACATTAAAGTATTAGCCGAATACAATTTGAGCATTTCAAATTTTTAGCTTGCAAAATATTACTTAAAATCAACTTATTACTAAAATATTACTAAAGTCAACCTTTTTTTTTTTGAAATTATGACATAAAGACCGCACAAGATCTATGGTTTTCAAGGGCATCTTGTTGTTCTTAGTTTTTTTTTTCAATTAATTTATATAATTCCATTGTGAAAAAGCTTTAAAAATCACACCATTCTTAAAAACAACCTTTTCATTCATATTATGAAAAAAGAGCTAAAGAGCCGGTCAAAAGAGCGGCTCTTTTTGATGAGCGAACGAAAATGAGCGGCTCCTAAAAAGAATCGTTTTGCCCACCTCTAGTTTTAACGGATATTTCAAAGCAACAAAAAAATAATAGAATTAAAATTAAATCGAATTATTCGTCGGTCAAAACTAGGCAATTCATATAAAACATTAAACTCAAGTAGAGTTTCAAAGAAAGCATATGAAAGTAAACATGCAATGCTGAAAATATCATAAAAACCATTCAATGTCAATTAATTTTGACCGGTGCTGCCTCTCAAGACAGTACGGTTAGTTTGTTCTGATTTGAATAATCACCAAAATTTAGAGGACTCATCCATGATCCAGACTCACTAGAAAACCAATCAAGCTGAAGATTTATTTTAGTTTAGTAATGTAAATATTTCTTAAAAATTGTGTAGGGGAGAGTGGGGAGACTTGATCCCCGGGGACACTTGATCCCAAGCCTGTATCTCGTCAGCATGTGGGTAAAACTATTAGTTTGGTTCTAGAAAGTTGTGCGAAATTGACTTCCCGAGCATGGGTAAATAACAAAGGAAATGCGTAATAATACCTTTCTCTGGTATCAATACAAAATTTTGGTATACCTGGACCCTTAAAAATTTGTCTTAAGGATTATGCAAGAGCAAAATGTGGTATCATACCAATTTAAGGTATTGTTTTGATATTGCCAAATTGCATAATTTGTCAATGGTCGGACACCACATTTTGGTATTCTTTTGGTATTACAGTATTTTATCAAATTCCTCTGAAACTATGGGAGAATTTTGACCAATTTTGACAAAATAATTAATTTTGCGCTAAAATGATGTCTCAAAGTGAATGCCTTCATTGAAAACCGGAAATTTCAAACTTGATTTTAAACATTTTTGATATACCCCCTAAAGAAATAACTTGAAATTGTGGAAAATTTTCAAAGTCAGGATGGCACATTTTGGTATTATTTTGGTATTGAAAGTATTCATGAAATTCCTCTGAGGCCATGGATTTTTTTTATAAATTTTGACGAGATAATTTAAAATAAAGATAATTTTGAATTGACTTGACCCAAAAATGTTAAAGCTGATTTTCATATTTTTTTGATGTACCCACTAAGATTTTTGAAACGTTGAAATTTCTCTAAGTCGGGATAACCAAATACTTTGAAAAACGAGTTAATCAACAGATTATTGAATTTTGGTGAATTTCAATCCTTATTTTTCAATCTTGTTATTTTTCAGAATCTTCCAGAACTTCAAGTACTGGCCGTTCATCAATAACAAATGAATTCGATGTGGTGAAGAATATCACTAAGAACAACATGGAATCATCAGGTGAGTAGATTTGGCTGTTGCATATGGATCATTTCCGTTTTTTCACTAACTGCACTAAAAAATGGCATGAAAATATCAAAATTTGGTATTACTTGGGCAAATAACAGCGACCAAAATGTGCCCTTGGTTGCCCAGTAATAGATGGTAAAATACCATGAAATCAAACCAAAATCATGTATGTGGAAGACCACAGGAATACCAAAATCTGATTTTCCATGGGCGTGGGAATACCTAAACATAAAACCATGGTAATACCAAGTTTTGGTATTCAAGCAATGTTCAAAAATCCAGAAGACCTCAACTTGGTATTGAAATGGTTTTATTTTGAGGTATTATTTCACCCTTGGAATAACATGGTTGCGTATTGTTGTGCCCTTCCACATACAAGACTTTGGTATGATTTCATGGTATTTTACCATCTATTACTGGGCAACCAAGGACACATTTTGGTCCCTGTTATTTGCCCAAGTAATACCAAAATTTGGTATTCCCGTGTTATTTACCCCTGCTCGGGTTAAACTAATTTTAGAAAACAGAGAAAAAAATTAAAAAATGTTTAGATTGATTTGCACACATTTTTCTAAAAAGTGCTGCAAAAAACCTCCAAGAGATCTTTTTCTTTATTTTGATATGTATAGAATACACTAAAAATTTATTAAAAAAAAAATGTTTTAAACATGAATTGTTTGATAAACTTATGAACTTGGAAGCCCTTACGCATTTAACGTTAAATTTATTGTCATACTATTTTTACAATCAATTATTTAAAAAAGTGCGTTTAGGGAGACTTGATCCCTGCATTTTTACATTCACTGGAATCAGCCTCAAGATTTATTAATTGGGCTGGGTTTTCGTACATAGTTTCCTTTAGTATAGTTGTACATAACTTATTGCAGTTTAAGCAATTTTTCAAAAGCTTTGTAATCAAAAATTACCAGCTTTTATGAACATGCTCAATTTTGGTCTAAAAAATAATATTTTAAGTTTTTAAACATTTTTGAACACAAACGTATATGTTTTATATGAAATTGCTGTTACTTATAGAAAATTAAAAGTTTGGATGAATAAGAAACATTTTGCTTAAGGTTTCTTCAAAATGTTGAAAGGGGGATCAAGTTACCCCTAACGTTTTGAAAATACCGGTTTAAAATATTTTTTTAAAACGCTTGGCATGATGCGAAGAGTTCATGATGATGAATGATGAAAAACCTTTATCAGCCAAACATAGTTGAATGTTTAAGCTTTCAATTCATGCAAAAAGTTCATAGTTTTATGAGAAATTGACAGAGTTATGTGCGATACAAAAAAAGGGATCAAGTCTCCCCACTCTCCCATATCCCACACAAGAGTCCCTGAACTCTCCAGCATTCCCAAGAAGGGGCAACATCCAACGGAAGCTTTGTTCCGAGTAATAACAAAGTGTACAATGAATATTTCATTTCAGGCAAGCTTCGAAGCAACGAAAAAGAAAAAAAAAAAGCTCGTTCGAAACAAGACCAAAGTCGCATGCAAATTCTGCAAAATTCAAATGGAGAACATTTCAATAACAGCATGTATAGTGTGCACAAAGCTTCGTTCGTTTGCTCCTTCGTGGGGGTGGCAGTATAGGTACATGTGGGAGATGTTTGTTCGGGATTGTCCGGAATCGGTACCAAATCAGCAGTATGGAAAATTCTACCCTTCGGGGGCTTTTTTTCAACGTTTGATATGTTGCCTCTCTCTCTATCTTGCTGGACTTTTGCGACGAATTTATTTGTTTGAGGTAGTCTTATGAGAAGAAAATTGACTTGTTTTCTGGGGATGGCAGGCAGGTTCGGTGCGTTTTGGTCGAGGGAGTAATTTTGATTGAAAATTTCAATTAAAATGTTCGTTTGGAAAGGATACTGTTGCACAAATTTGTCATTTCAATAGAAGCCATGGAAGGAAATCATCTGTCTGGTGTTTCTTTGAACTTTTTCTTCTTCTGATTACTCGTACAAATTTATCTGGAAAGAATCAAATTGCTGAACTTTTCGTAATTAATGAGTGTAACTTTTGTCACATCTTGACAGATGTAACTTTGTCCCACTAAAATTTAATGAACTCAACTGCCACAATTCAAACCCGGGCCCGGAAATTGCCTGTTTCGTAAATCACTGCCTGAAACAAATTAATCACACAAAGAAAAGTATAATTCATTTCCACCACACACCCCGCACGATATTACCATTTTCCGTCGCTTAAGGCGCAGCACAGCTTTTAATTGCCATCAACTTTCATTAATAAAACTTGACGGCGAGAAAAATAACGACCCAGCCGAAAGAAAAAAAAACCACACAGCGAATATCACTCCAAGTCATTATTCTTCAACTCCTCCAACTTTTGCCAGAAAAAAAGAGTCCAAAAACCGCCTGTGCCGTTTGTTGACTTTTACCGACTAATATGACGCACCGGTTACGATTATAAATGATGCAAACTCTTTCACCTTCCAGCAGCAGTGCCAGTGTTGCCAAAAAGCACCCACCACCCACCAAAAACCGACAAGTCTTGTGGGTGGGTGACTGGGTGGGATTCATTAATCTTGACGCGCGCACCCACTCTCCCCGGAAAAGCTCCCTGGCACCTGGCATGGGGAAGCAGTCTGGGCTGAAGGGCGGAAAATTAAAAACCGGCAAGAAATATGAATTTTTGATGGGGATGATTTTTTGTTGTTGCTTTGCTTTACTTAAGGGTTTTGCACCAGCAGGCAACCGGCGGGCTCACGTGTAACGGAGGGGAATCCTTTTTCCTCCGAATCTTTTGGTTAGGCTGGCAAACATGGCACATTTGCTTTGGTGGAGGGTGTGGTGTTTTGTTAACGGCGAAGGATCATGAGAGAGGAGATTTTCAACGCGATGAAATAGAGTTGTGCATAAAATCTGGGTACGGTTGGAGGATCATTGTAAAGAGATGTCTTGGGTACTGTGATTCAACAGAACTAATAATGCTGACTAAAAAAATGGTAATGAAAAAAAAATTAGCTGGAGAGAATCGTCATCGAAAGAGTTTTTACAGTCACTAAGATAAAAATTCTGATAAAAGCTATACTCTCGTGTAATAATTTTGATTTTACTGGTTTTGCAAGTATGCCGCTGAAATTACCTGGTACTTTTCGTATATAAACAATGTTTACAAACAATGCGAAAACAATTATTTTTAATGGTTTTAACAGAGAGATCAATCTTTTGAAAATTTGAGGATGATTTCCTGTACCGTGTTTCACCTTCTCTCACTTTCGTCAAAAAAATCATCAATAACATATGATATGGTCAAAAGCAGCGGTCACCGCGAGCTAGTTTTGAAATTATTATGAAATCCGGCCCACTAAGATGTTTTTTTTTTTTTGGAAAATCATATTTAAATTTAAATACCTGCAATATTTATAAGGATTTGCATAGTATTGAATGACCGTCATTTCTTTTTTTTTTTTTTCAAATGTTGTATTAAACCTTAAAAGTTTTAGGAGTTCAATGATTTAACATTATAAAAAAATACATTTCCTTTGCAAAAATTTAAATTCAAAATTATTCTGTGCTAGAGATTTTTTAAATTTATTTGAAAATCACGATTTTTTAAATGACGTTAAAAGCATAGCATAGCATTGTTGTCTCGTCCCTATCATGCTGTTCAATCGTCAGCTGTGTGCTATCTTGTGACATAGACCATTTTGGTCGAAAATGAGTTAATGATGACGTTTTGCTATACTTGACAAACACTACAAGATGCTTTAACCCGATTTTGGAAACTCGCTTCCGTTTCCCGGATATCGCAATACACACTTGTGACATAGACCAATTTATCATCAAAATGATCGTGCACACTTGTGACACGTCATACATGTTGTTGGAAAATGTGGAAAATTTCTCTTGTTTTCCACAAATTTATGTTGATACACACTTTCTAAAAGCAATGCAATCTTTTGTTTTCGAAAATATACTGATTAAGTCGGTTAAACTATTGATTTAAGCTTATTTTAGTTTGTATGGGAATTCTGTGCACACTTGTGACACGTAGTACAATTTTACTTTCGAAACACACTTGTGACACGTGCTTTTCAGATTTTTGATTACATAATTTGCTGTATCTTTTAACTGGTGTAACCAAATTAGTTGAAACTTGGAGCGTTTGTTAAGCGATAGTATACGAACCGATTGCTTAAAAAAGTTTAGCTCTACCATTCATAGTTTTGAAAATATTTATCATCAAACTTTAAAAATCGATTTTCTCGAATAGTACTAAATGGTCGTTGTCACAAGATAGCACACAGCTGACGCAATACCGACGCCGGCCACGACCAGTGGTAAGACACGGGGAAGTGGATGGGAATGTTAGTCCGATACTTGAGTGATGGAGACCGCTTAATCGGCTGCGTCTCCGACAAAGTATCACATGAGTTTAGAGGGGTAAGTAAGATGGGTATGTGGTCAGGATTCACTGTGGTAGGTGATGCGACCCTAAGCAATTTGCTTATCGGATAAAATTTCAAAAATCTTGGGCAGCCGACTGCGGAAAGATACATTAATAATTATTTAAAAAGTTTGTTAATCGAACGCGTGCCAACCGAGCAGTAGTGCTATGGGATGGACTTATCAGTATTTTCTTACTGTTTGTAAAATTTAGATAACGCGAGCAATTATCAAAAATAGTAAATAAAAGACGCGACCAACGAATTTGAACGAAAAGAAAACAGGACACTGCGTAAACGATTGTAATGAAATGAAAACAATATTTAGGGGAAGGTGGGGCAAGACGACCATATGGGGCAAGAGGAACAATCGCTCGTACGGCCGTAATTTTTACAATTTTGATTATTTCCAGTATGAGGAATTGTTGCTAACAATGCAATTAGCTGATTCTACTACCACATAACCGCCAAAACGACGTAAACGCCACGGAGCATAAGATTTAATGAAGTTTTTTTCAAACCCTTTGTTTTCTTCTAATATTTGGAAAGTACAAAATAAGGCTTAGGTTTCATTTAAAGGCTCATTTTATCAAAATGCAATTTTTCCTAGATCAGTAGTGTCCCTACCAATGACTTGCACCTATTTTAAAGTATGATTTAACTTTTGGTTATTTTTGTTGAGAGTTTAAAAAAAATCTTTTTCAGGTGGGGCAAGTGTACCATATGCATTTTTAGTATGGAAAAAAATACGAATTGCTGCAACAACATATTTTATTGGAAAATAAATACATAAACGTACTTAAAAACTGGTAAACTGCCCATGTTCGCATAAATGTCCCATATGCAAAAACAGCAAGCTGAGAAAAACGCATTTGAAGTTTGTCCCATACATAAGGCTACGTGTTAAGTTTCCGCGAAAAAACTGGATTTCCTCCTGATTTCTAGAACTAAGTACTGGATGTTATAGGCTTTTCTGAAAGATCATTCGATTTTGAACAAAACTGCATCATTAACTCAAAAACGATGAAAATGCATATGGGACATTTATGCGATCAGGGGCAGTAAACAATTGTTAAAAAAATTGTCCATGCAAAATATAGTGATATTATGAAAATTTCCCTTTTTTCATCAAAGTAATATTTTTTTTTCGTAAAAGCGATCAAATTTTAAGTAACATACTATTATTTAATCTAAAAATGAAAGAAATGTTTCAAATACATCCTAATCTGATGTATCTAAGTGATAACAGTTCAATTGTTAGCAAATTAACATGTTTTTTTCATGCATTGCTCCTCTTGCCCCAACGGGTTGTTCGTCTTGCCCCACCAGTTGAGTAGAACGTACGGAAAATCTTTTTTTTTTAAATCATTTTTTTGCATTAAAAAACAGGATTTTTTTAAAACTTGTTCTATCAAAGTCTCAGTCAAGACCTGGAATAAGATGATTCTAAAAAATCTGACAGATTTTTTAACGTTTTTAATGGGTTATAACGAGCATTTCCTTAGCTTGTTACACTTGCCCCACTTTCCCCTAACTTAAACGAACTAAACCGGCGCGATCGTTAGGAGAAAGAGCGAGCAAGAGTAAGAACGGGAGAGAGAGAGAGAGCGGATGTTTTGAAGAGCAAATCCAAGTGAGATCAAATCGGGTTGACACTTGCTTCTTTTCTCACACTCGTCCAGTTCAACCTCACTCTACTTGGAGATCAGACGCACTCGGACAGCAACAAAAGTTTAATAACTTGCGTCACGTGACTTGGGGCAAAATCAAATCTTCGCGGTCCGGTTTTTGATTCCTCCGGCGGTAAAAGCTCGCCGTCCGATCGGGCCAGCGTTGCCGAGCAAGCATCGATTTGAGAGATCCAGTTTGCTGGCCGGAACGTGCTGTGAAAACTTCTAGGCTGGAAAGGGGCACGGACCTGGTTCGGTGGCCGTGGACGAGATCATGCCGAGGAGAAGCGGGATGGTGACGGGGTACGAGTAAGAAGAAAGAAGATCATGCAGCTGCTACGGTGGAAAAGAAGAACAATAAGTGAGAAAGGGACGGAAGGTCGCAGAAAGGTCAATGGCAAGGCCGCGGTGATGACGTTTTGGGACGAATAAAATGATTGCTGATTACTAAATTAGTGTTTTTGTATGATAAAAAAGTCTTCTTGTTACAGCGTGCTTCCAACGATGATAAAAGAAGGACTTACAAAAAATAAATATCAAATAAAAGGCTCGCGAGGTTCCGCTACACACAATTGAATCTTAACAGCGATGCAACAAAAATGGAAAAGATGGAAATGCAAAAACGAGTCTGGACGTCCCCGTGACCAGAGCACTAATGGTCTATCCTAAATGTCAGCGTGTCTTTCGATAAACATTTCTATAGAAATGAATTTCTCACCGTGAAACTTTAACTATTATTTGAAAAATTATCTGACAAAATTCGTGCAAACAATTATTTTATTTCGATTCAACATTCAAACTAATCAAATTTTACAAGTTTCGATCATTTTTGTTTGTTTTCCACATGCCGCTCCCATCTGCACCGCGCACCAGGGACATGGAACAGGATTTGGAAGACGGGAAGTGTTGATGTTTCACTTTTTTGAGGGGACAAGGGAAAATCTCCACGGTGTCCCCAAGTAAGTTTCGCTTGGAGTTGGACGGTTTTTGGGAAGGTTTAAGGGGAAGTTGAACGCGCGAGAATCCGTTTTTTTCCTGCCACTGCGCAACGACATGCGGGAACGTGCGCATAAAGCGGATGAGCGAAAAAGTGTCCAGCGCAGTTAAAAATATAAAAGTAGATTTGCTGCTTGTTTGACTTAGCGCGCACTCACAACAGCAAGTAAGCGTTGATACTATCAACTTTATAAATATGGAATCCACTTTTTGAACTTATGATAATATGGTAATTTTTTGGAGGTCATCCATAGAAACTGGGTGGTCGATAAACGACGTACTTTTTGTATTTTTATATAAACCCGTACCTAATCCAATCAAACATAGGCAAAATGGGTATCAAACTTCATTATTTTGAACTGCTAACTAAGAAAAGATAATTTGAGGTCAATTCTTAGACCCTGGTCACATCGGAACCGGTTCTGGGTACCCCCGGGGAACCTATAAAAGCAAGGCCCGTCGATATAAGTATCCAATTTCTACATTTTATCAGAGAAATTCATAAATTGCCTTTCCATGGCCACTGGCCACTCCGGAACCGGTTCCCGATTTCCTCCGGGGAACCATTGCAGTGGCTTATATCATAATGGCTAATGGCTCTAAAGCAAAGCCCATCAATATGGGTATCATAATTCTTCATTATATTAGAACATTTCAAAAATGTTTTTTTTTCCAAAATATGTTTCTGGCCACTGGCCACTTCTGAACTGGTTCTGGATTTCCCCCGAGGAACCTTTGAAGTGGCTAATATCATATTAAAGCAAAGCCCGTCAATATGGGTATCAAATGCATCATTTTGTCAGAACATTTCAAAAATGGTTTTTCAATATAATTTTCCACTCTGGAACCGGTTCCAGTTATCCCTCGGGTAACCTATGAATTTGCCTGTATCGGCCAATATAATATCAGAGCGAAACCCATCAATAGGGAATCAAAACACTTCATTTTGTCGTAACATTTCAAAAAAGGTCTTCAAAAAATATATTTTTAAAATTAATAATAACAAACCGAGATCAAGGGAGGAAAAAAACCATAACATAAAAATAACAAGCCGTAAAACTTTTTGAATCGATAATTCAAAAGTTTTCACAACTCGAACCGTTGTGAATATTTTTTTTAAATTTTGGTAAAAAGGGTGAAAAATAACTAAAGAGAATGAAACAATAGCATTTTTGATAAAAAATAAGGAAAAATAGGAATAAATAAGACATGGTTTATCATTGATGAATTCATTTTCAGTAATAAAACAATCACAAAGGAATAAGTGAAAACTTTTTAATCACTTTTTGATTTTTGATTGATTCACAAATAAACTTGTTATGTGGATAAGTTACGCAAAAGAATGTTTAAAATAATTGAACTTTGTAGGAAGTATCACCAGTAAATTATAGAAACAATTTGATCAATATATTGCTAAGTTAAAAATCAAAATTCAATTACTATACTAAGTTTACTAACAGATTTTTTTTAAACAAATAGTTCTAAAGTCACCTTCAGACAGCTTTTGCTTTTGTTTTCTCAAAAAGTATATGAAATAATGTAGGTTGGTTTAAAATGTAGACATAAACTTTTTTCAAATCACTTAATACGTTTGAATTGCTCCCAATAAACTTTTGAATTTTTTTTTTTCTAAATATTGGTAATGTAATAATTGTTAAACCAATTACTTTTTAGAATGTACCCCCTGTTAACAATTCAAAACAATTGATTCTATAAATTGACGAAGTAACCAGCCTAAACCACTTACTGCGCTTGAAGTGCAATAAATAAAAACAAATTGACAGAAAAATAATTCTAAAATTAAATTCTGTTTGCAAAATGCCTCCGGGAAACCATCGAAACACTTATTACAAACAATTGACGGAAATTGGTTTCTCTCCGTTTCTATTAAAACAATAGACTCCAATCAACTAATATTAAAAGATAGAGGTGGGCAAAAAAGAGCGAGCCGCTCAAAGAGCCGGTTCACTAAAAAGAGCGAACGAACTAGGGCTCACAAAAAAAAGAACCGCGGTTCTTTTTTCAACCCCGGTCTTTTGAAAGAACCGTTCCAAGATAGAATGATTTTTCAACTTGTTATAAATATAATTTATCGAATTTCGAACAAATTGCATCACAAAATTTGTTTTTAGAATTGAAAATGCAATTCTCAATTGAAAAATAATTGCTTATAAAAATTAATCCAAAAATACCATTGCTGCCAAAAACAACTTTAAAGTTTTCAAATTTATTTTCAGTTTCCTACTTTTCTTTGAAATTCCAAAAGTAAATGATTTTCTAAACAAAATCAAAAAGCTTATCTTTATATATCCGAATACAAATTTGAGCATTTAAAATTGCATAGCTTGTAAAATATTACCAAAAATCTACTAAATAGCTGAGAGATTATGGAAAAAAATAATTCTCTTGCCTGATTTAACTTCAGTGTTTATAGACTTCATCGATTAAATCAGAATTTAGAAAAGAGTTCGCAAAATCACACAATTCTTAATAATAACCTTTTTATCAAAATTTTGAAAAAGAGCGAAAGAGCCGTTCAAAAGAGCGGCTATTTTTAGTGAGCGAACGAAAATGAGCGGCTCCTTAAAAAGAGCGGTTTTGCCCACCTCTATTAAAAGAATTTTTTTTAAATCATTTAAGACATGAAAAGTTCTCTCAGCAAATAATAAAAAAAACAATTGGTTGAAAACATTTTCGAAAAAAAAAATCCTTATATCCGAGGAGAACCAGCGTTTACGGCTGAAATGTTCGTAATGAAGAAACCAAACTATCTAACAATCTCCATAAAATTTATACTGTGGGCAGAATCTCTGACAGACTATTGAAACAATTGATTCAATATCTTGACGAAAAACATTTCTCAAAACAATTACAATTACTTTCAATAAAGTTTGTACCAGCTTTATGAAATTGATAAATAAATTTTGCAAATTATTAGAACAAAATATAATGAAAAAAAAACAGTCATTTTCAAAATATTACCAAGGATTTTTTCGTTTGTGGCATGACAAATAAATTATGCAAATTATTGAAACAACTGGTTCAACAAATTTATGCAAAAAACAAAAACAATCATTATATAAATTAATCTTTCGAAAGAAGCTCCAGCAGACTATTGCAACAATTAGTTCAACATATTGAAAAAAAGCTTCAAATCAATTACTGTATTACAAACATTCTTAGTCAACTATTGAAACAAATTATTGAAAGTATTCCTGAACAAAATATTTATGGAAAAAACAGTTATTTTTAAAATATTACAAAGGAATTTTTGTTTCATTTATGGTATGACAAATAAATTTTACAAATAATTGAAACACCTGGTTCAACAAATTTATGCAAAAAAAAAAACAAAAACAATCTCATATAAATTTAACTTTGGAGAGAAGCTCCAGGCAGACTATTGCAACAATTAGTTCAACATCCTTAAAAAAACAATTTTCAAATCACATACTGTGTTACAAACATTCTTAGTCAACTAATTAAATTATTTAAAGTATTCCTGAACAAAATATTTATGGAAAAACAGTTATGTTTAAAATATTACCAAGGATATTTTTTTCGTTTATGGCATGAAAAATAAATTTTACAAATTATTGATACAACTGGTTCAACAAATTTACGCAAAAAAAAAACAATCTTTATATAAATTTATCTTTGGAAAGAAGCTCCAGGAAGACTATTGAAAAAATTAGTTCAACATCTTGAAAAAAAAAAACAATTCTCAAATCACTTACTGTGTTACAAACATTCTAAGTCATCTATTGAAACAAATTATTGAAATATTCCTGTGTGGAAGGTAGTCTCAACCTTTATTGCAAATTATTGTAACAAAATATTTATGAAAAAAAACAGTTATTTTCAAATTTTACCAAGGAAATTATTTTTTTCGTTTATGGCATGAAAAATAAATTTTCCAAATTATTGAAACAACTGGTTCAACAAATTTATGCAAAAAAAAAACAAGAACAATCTTCATATAAATTTATCTTTGCAAAGAAGCTCCAGGAAGACTATTGAAACAATTAGTTCAACATTCTGAATAAAAAATAATTCTCAAATCACATACTGTGTTACAAACATTCTTAGTCAACTTATTAAATTATTTAAAGTATTCCTGAACAAAATATTTATGGAAATAATAGTTTTTTTTAAATATAACCAAGGATTTTTTTTCGTTTGTGGCATGACAATAAATAAATTTTTTGAAACAACTGGTTCAACAAATTTATGCAAAAATAAAACAATCTTCGTATAAATTAATCTTTCGAAAGAAGCTTCAGGCAGACTATTGCAACAATTAGTTCAACATCTTTAAAAAAAAGTCTCAAATCACTTACTGTATAACAAACATTCTCAGTCAACTATTGAAACAAATTATTGAACGTATTCCTGAACAAAATATTTATGGAAAAAACAGTTATTTTTAAAATATTACCTAGGAATTGTATTTTCGTTTATGGCATGAAAAATAAAATTTTACAAATTATTGAAACAACTGGTTCAACAAATTTATACAAAAAAAAACAAAAACAATCTTCAACAAGTTTGACAAATAAATTTTACAAATCATTGAAACAACAAGCTTCAGGCAGACTATTGCAACAATTAGTTCAACATCTTGAAAAAAAAGTCTCAAATCACTTACTGTATAACAAACATTCTCAGTCAACTATTGAAACAAATTATTGAAAGTATTCCTGAACAAAATATATATGGAAAAAACAGTAATTTTTGAAATATTACCTAGGAATTGTATTTTCGTTTATGGCATGAAAAATAAATTTTACAAATTATTGAAACAACTGGTTCAACAAATTTATACAAAAAAAAACAAAAACAATCTTCAACAAGTTTGACAAATAAATTTTACAAATCATTGAAACAACTGGTTCAACAAATTTATGCAATAAAAAAACAACAAAAACAATCTCATATAAATTTAACTTTGGAGAGAAGCTCCAGGCAGACTATTGCAACAATTTGTTCAACATCCTTAAAAAAACAATTTTCAAATCACATACTGTGTTACAAACATTCTTAGTCAACTAATTAAATTATTTAAAGTATTCCTGAACAAAATATTTATGGAAAAACAGTTATGTTTAAAATATTACCAAGGATATTTTTTTCGTTTATGGCATGAAAAATAAATTTTACAAATTATTGATACAACTGGTTCAACAAATTTACGCAAAAAAAAACAATCTTTATATAAATTTATCTTTGCAAAGAAGCTCCAGGTAGACTATTGAAACAATTAGTTCAACATTCTGAATAAAAAATAATTCTCAAATCACATACTGTGTTACAAACATTCTTAGTCAACTTATTAAATTATTTAAAGTATTCCTGAACAAAATATTTATGGAAATAATAGTTTTTTTAAATATAACCAAGGATTTTTTTTCGTTTGTGGCATGACAATAAATAAATTTTTTGAAACAACTGGTTCAACAAATTTATGCAAAAATAAAACAATCTTCGTATAAATTAATCTTTCGAAAGAAGCTTCAGGCAGACTTTTGCAACAATTAGTTCAACATCTTTAAAAAAAAGTCTCAAATCACTTACTGTATAACAAACATTCTCAGTCAACTATTGAAACAAATTATTGAACGTATTCCTGAACAAAATATTTATGGAAAAAACAGTTATTTTTAAAATATTACCTAGGAATTGTATTTTCGTTTATGGCATGAAAAATAAATTTTACAAATTATTGAAACAACTGGTTCAACAAATTTATACAAAAAAAAACAAAAACAATCTTCAACAAGTTTGACAAATAAATTTTACAAATCATTGAAACAACTGGTTCAACAAATTTATGCAATAAAAAAACAAAAGCAATCTTCATGCCAATTTATCTTTTGAAAGAAGCTCATGGCAGACTATTGAAACAATTATTTCAACATCTTGAAAAAAACAATTCTCAAATCACATACTGTGTTACATACATTCTTAGTCAACTAATTAAATTATTGAAAGTATTCCTGAACAAAATATAACGAAGGATTTTTTTCGTTTGTGGCATGACAAATAAATTTTTTTTATACAACTGGTTCAACAAATTTATGCAAAAATAAAACAATCTTCGTATAAATTAATCTTTCGAAAGAAGCTTCAGGCAGACTATTGCAACAATTAGTTCAACATCTTGAAAAAAAAGTCTCAAATCACTTACTGTATAACAAACATTCTCAGTCAACTATTGAAACAAATTATTGAAAGTATTCCTGAACAAAATATTTATGGAAAAAACAGTTATTTTTAAAATATTACCAAGGATATTTTTTTTCGTTTATGGCATGAAAAATAAATTTTACAAATTATTGAAACAACTGGTTCAACAAATTTGTACAAAAAAAAACAAAAACAATCTTCATATAAATTTATCTTTGGAAAGAAGCTCCTGGAAGACTATTGAAACAATTAGTTCAACATCTTGAAAAAAAAAACAATTCTCAAATCACATACTGTGTTACAAACATTCTTAGTCAACTAATTAAATTATTTAAAGTATTCCTGAACAAAATATTTATGGAAAAAACAGTTATTTTAAAAATATAACCAAGGATTTTTTTCGTTTGTGGCATGACAAATAAATTTTACAATTGTGGTTTGGTTTATTTAAAAAAAAATTGAAAAAACTGGTTCAACAAATTTATGCAAAAATAAAACAATCTTCGTATAAATTAATCTTTCGAAAGAAGCTTCAGGCAGACTATTGCAACAATTAGTTCAACATCTTGAAAAAAAAGTCTCAAATCACTTACTGTATAACAAACATTCTCAGTCAACTATTGAAACAAATTATTGAAAGTATTCCTGAACAAAATATTTATGGAAAAAACAGTTATTTTTAAAATATTACCAAGGATATTTTTTTTCGTTTATGGCATGAAAAATAAATTTTACAAATTATTGAAACAACTGGTTCAACAAATTTGTACAAAAAAAAACAAAAACAATCTTCATATAAATTTATCTTTGGAAAGAAGCTCCTGGAAGACTATTGAAACAATTAGTTCAACATCTTGAAAAAAAAAACAATTCTCAAATCACTTACTGTGTTACAAACATTCTTAGTCAACTAATTAAATTATTTAAAGTATTCCTGAACAAAATATTTATGGAAAAAACAGTTATTTTAAAAATATAACCAAGGATTTTTTTCGTTTGTTGCATGACAAATAAATTTTACAATTGTGGTTTGGTTTATTTTAAAAAAAAATTGAAACAACTGGTTCAACAAATTTATGCAAAATTAAAACAATCTTCGTATAAATTAATCTTTCAAAAGAAGCTTCAGGCAGACTATTGCAACAATTTGTTCAACATCTTTAAAAAAAAGTCTCAAATCACTTACTGTATAACAAACATTCTCAGTCAACTATTGAAACAAATTATTGAAAGTATTCCTGAACAAAATATATATGGAAAAAACAGTAATTTTTGAAATTTTACCAAGGAATTGTTTTTTCGTTTATGGAATGAAAAATAAATTTTACAAATTATTGAAACAACTGGTTCAACAAATTTATACAAAAAAAAACAAAAACAATCTTCAACAAGTTTGACAAATAAATTTTACAAATCATTGAAACAACTGGTTCAACAAATTTATGCAAAAAAAAAACAAAAGCAATCTTCATGCCAATTTATCTTTTGAAAGAAGCTCAAGGCAGACTATTGAAACAATTAGTTCAACATCTTGAAAAAAAAAACAATTCTCAAATCACATACTGTGTTACACACATTTTCAGTCAACTATTGAATCAAGTTGTTGAATGTATTACTGAAGATTTTTTTTTTGAATTATTTTCTGTGTGGAAGGTAATCGTAGTCACTCATTAAAAAAAAAATTTACATGTTACCAATAAAAAAAAAAATTATCGGAACAATTTTTATGCTAATTATTGAAACAACTGGTTCAACATATTTATGAAAAAAATCTTCATATATTTTAATCTGTGGAATGAAACTCCGGCAGACTATTAAAACAATCAGTTCAACATCTTGACGAAAAACAATTCTCAAATTACATAATGCGTGGAAATGTCTCTCAGATCACTACTCGAACAATTGATTCCACATATTTACGAAGAAATAATTCTCTAATCTGTTATGGCATGTACAGAACTCTAGGAACTATACTTCCGCACTAATATAGTCCGTCCCATATGTATAAACAGCAAGCCGAGAAAAACGCAAGATAAATTTGTCCCGCCCATAAGGCTTCGTGTTAGGATTTTACCAAAAAATGAAATTTCCTGCGGTTCGCTGGAATAAACTACGTAATTTTAAAGGTTTTTATGATAGTTCACATGATTTTGAATCATTGACTCAAAATTGCCGAAATTACATATGGAACGTACTCGATTTGAGCGGCAGTATAGAACAATTGATTCAGTATATTTGTGAATTGAGCTAGGGACCATCCATAAACCACGACATATTTTTTTTTTAAATCTCAGCCTCACACCCTCGTCCATACAAAAAAAAATCAATGGATCGTGGACAATCGCAAAAACACCACAACCGCCCCCCCCCCCTCCCCAAGTATACACGTGGTTTATGGATGGTCCCCTGTTCAATATAAATCAATTATAATTACGCCAAGTGCACATGCACTCAGGCCACGCGGTTCTACATGTTCCTCAACATCACAAGCAAGGCAAATCAGATTTTACTGAGTCCCGCTATTTCTCCCTTTTCGTTCTTCCATCCGTCTCAAGGTCACCGCGTGTGTTGACTGATTGCTGCTGTTGGCCGCGTTTTTATCCAAAACATTTTCAAAACTCGAAATCCAGCTCATTTATTTTTCACAGAAAGTATCAATGTTATGGTATCATTTTACTCGTAAGAAAATTTGCTACAACCTTGCAAGATTCTTTTAGGCGGTAAGTCAAATTTTACGGGAGTTATCCTGGGGGGAAGGAAAATTTTTCGATTTTTTTAGGCGTACCGCATTTTTATTGCCCGAAATCCAGCTATATATAAAATCAATAAAACTTCAATGTTCTATAGTGTTTCGGAAAGCTGAGAATCTCCTCTATCGCACTACAAGGTTAGTTTTTGAAAATAATCAAAACCCGATTTTTGCCAGAGTTGAGGAAATAAAAAAACTGAAAATCCGATCCAGCGGAGACCACTTCCCCTTAAGGTCTAGGATACGTTCTAAGCAAGCGTTGCAACCATTGGCATGAGATTTCAAGTGGTAAAGCAAAATGATTGAAAATAATTCTCTAAACTTAACTAAACTTAAGGAAATTCACAAAGGTGCCACGGCGTGTTTTCTAGAACAAACTTTTCAGGGAAAAATAGTCATCGCTACTTTCAAACACGTCTTTTAGGAAATTTTCTCAGCTTTCCAATGATTCTAAGAGTGAAATGTTTCATCGGGAAATTTCTGAGATATCTATATTTTAAGTTTTTTGTTTGAAATTCCTTTATTATTTATTGGAAACTTTATACTAACAGTTCAGAAAGCTTTTCAAATGATGTGTTTCATTTGTAATATTTACTCATCAAAATTTGCAAAATAAGACAAAAAAAAACGACTTTGTAAAAGGTTGCTAACCGATAAACATTTTGAAAATTATGTTTTAACTGAGTTTTTGAATTAAGGATTTATTCAGAAATTAAAATCATAAAACCGTGTCAAAATATATTTTTTACAAGAATTATTAGATTATTACATATTTTTTGTGTAAAAATATCACGTGTCTGCTCTGATTTAGCTTGTACAACCGAAATTTTGGGAGGTTTGAGATTGTTTATGGTATTATTGGATTTTAATGAATAAATTTGATATTTTCTTAAGGGGTTACATACATGTAAATCGACAAAAAAGTCAGAAGTAAGTGTGAGCACACACTTAATTTTAATTAAAATCTGTTTTCAGGGCATTAAAAAAAACATTTTCATCTATGATCAAAACAAATTTGAAGACATTTGGTAGTATCATTGCTGAGATATAGCTATTTGAAGTTAGCAGTTTCAAAAAACGGGTACCACGATATCTCAACACTGCCTTGACCAAATCGGCTCAAAATTTTTTGTGAAGACTCGTTAAATCGGTCCTGTGTGCATGACGAAGGCCGATTTTCAAAAAACTTATTTTAAAAAAGATAAAAATATTTTTGCGTTTTTCATATAAAAAATCGTCAGTTCTTGATTTCTGTATTTTTCAAAAAAGCAAAATTTCAAAATCGGGCTTCGTCATGCACATGGGAAATGTCTTGGAAGTCTTGACCCCGAATTTCAGCCAATTTGGTCCATCCGATCTCGAGATATCGTGGCACCCGTAAATCTATTCGGTGTTCAATCATGTAATATCTGCATGAAACTTTAAGGAGTGATTGGAAATCATCTTTTTAGTGGATTCAATAAATTTTCGGTAATATGAAATTTTGTGATTTTCTACATTTTAAACTATTTCAACAAAAATCAAGGGAAATGTAAAACATTTTTAAAAAAGATGAGATTTATAAGACTTCTATAATATTGCTAAATCATTGACAATTTCATACAAAAAAAATGAAATTCTCCTAAAGCTTGAAACAGTAGTTTGCAGCTCAATTTTGAGTATTAAACATGTTTTGTATCCATGCAACTGGTTAATGTTTGGTTAAGGGAATATGATATTTATTCATAAAAATCTAGTAATACTCTATCAATCTGAAACCTGTAAAACTTAATTTTTTTAATGTTTAGCAGATTGCAACCTTCTACAAAGTTGTTTCTTGTCTTATTTTGCACATTTTGATGAGTAAATGACACATGAAAGACATCATTTGACAAGTTTCCTAGACTGTTATTTAAAAGTTTCCAATAAATGATGAAGGATTTTAAAACAAGAAACTTAAAATATAGATATCTCATAAATTTATCGATGAAACATTTCGCTCTTAGAACCCGAGCAGACGGAAATAACTTGGGAAGGTCAGTTTTTGATATTGTGAGAAGATCGAAATATGTTATTGGGATGATCGGATTAGTTGTTAAAATAACAAAAATCAATAACAAAGATTTGTTCGAAGAATAACTTAAACTGTTATTATGTTGTTATTGCAATAACAAACCAATAACACAGAAGGAATCATGAAGTAATAACAAGATTTGTTATTTTGTGCGGAGAGGTGGAGCAGCATAATAACAAAAAATGTTATTGAACTGGTATGTCTCCATAACAAAAAAAGTTATTGTTTTGGTTTATTTGTAATTTGCAAATAAACCTGCAGTTGCCATAACTCCTCTGTACTAGTCAGGGCTGCAGAGTCGGGTACCTCCAAGCGACTTTGAATCCATACTTTGAAGACAACTCCGACACTGGATGCAGGATATGACGTCAACGACGACTTTAGCTCTCCAAAAATACCCGACTTCACAGATTCCGACTCCAAGTAAAAGTTGCTGAAAATTAGATGACCCGAGCAGACGGAAATAACGCGGGAATAACATTTTTTGTTATTTGAAAATACTAGGCCAATAACATTTTATGTTATTTATAACACGATTTGTTATTCGCCGTTATGATTTTTTTGTTATTGGATTGTTATTGTAATAACAGACTAATAACATTTTGCGTTATTCTTCGAACAAATTTTTGTTATTAATTTTTGTTATTTTAACAACTAATCCGATCATCCCAATAACAGTTTGAGTTATTCTTCCATAACAAAAAATGTTATTCCCAAGTTGTTTTGACTTTCAACCAATATCAGACCAATAACAAATTTGGTTATGATAACATAAACTGTTATTAAGCTCTTATGCGAAAATGGATTTTGCAAGAATATTCCATAACATTTTTTGTTATTTTAACAGTATTTGTTATTGAAATGGCATGAATTTTGTTATTACCGTCTGCCCGGGGAATCCGATGCAGTCTCCGAGGTCACACTCCAGCTCGAACTTCAACGTCAGCTCCGACTTCCTGGCTCTGTGAAATAATAACAGTTTTTGTTATTTACACTTCAAAAATTCTCAATAAATAAATCAATTCCGTTAGGGAATATAACAAAAAAAAAAAAAAGAACTCTCAAAAGTTAATTTATCGGATTAATTTTAGCTTGAAAACCCATTTCATGGTGAAATAATGACCCCGATGAAATTGGTCAAAATTATTTCATAGTTCTAGCCAATTTTAGTAAAATCCCTTAGGGGGTATATCAAATAATTAAAAAAATCAACTTTCAAAATTTCAACTTTTTAGAATAATTTTAGCTTAAGGATCCCATTTCATGGCCAAAATAATGACCCCGACGAAATTGGTCAAAATTATCCCATAGTTCTAGCCAATTTTAGCAAAGTCCCTTAGGGGGTATATCAAATAATTTAAAAAATCAACTTCCAAAATTTCAACTTTTTAGAATAATTTTAGCTTAAGGACCCCATTTCATGGCCAAAATATTGACCCCGACGAAATTAGACAAAATTATCCCAAGTTCTAAACATATTTAACAAAAGAAAAAATAATAACAGATTGTGTTATGGACACTTAGAAACTTTTCCATTTGTGCGATTTGTGGTAATTTTATTTCTAAGTCAGTATACCGAACGAATAACAAATTTTGTTATTAGGAGAGTTTTTGAAATGTATAACATTTCCTCTTATTGGCGTGTTATTAAACATTTTCAATATAATATCACTTCAATACAAAATATTGTTATTTTATCAGAAACTGTTATTATTTTTTCTTCTTGAAGTTGAACTTCAGGTTAAAATAATAACACTTTTTGTTATTTTAACAGGATTTGTTATTGAAATATTATTAATTTTGTTATTACCGTCTGCCCGGGAAGCATTGGAAAGTTGAGAAAATTTCCTATAAGACACATTTGAAAGTAGCGATGAATATTTTTTCTCCTTAAGGTTGCCCAGAAAACACACCGTGGTGCACTATAGCTAAATTTCATAACAGTTCTGTTGATTGCCAATATGTATCTGAAATTTATTTGCAATCGCCTGTAATTTTTCAGTTGATTGTTAGTTTTTTTCTTAGAAAATGTTGATTTCTTGGTTTCTTTGCTCCTTAATTTTTAGAATCTTTTTAAAAATTTCAAGAATGCAGATTAAGTTGCCATTCCTTTGAATCTGGTTATAGGAGGAGACATTTTTGTTTAATATAATTTGTATGGCCTTCTCGCCATAAAAATCCTCCCTTATTCATCGCTTTAATTTACTTGACTGCATTTTATTTACATCCTACCCTCTAAATTCTTCCCTGCCCTCCATCGAATCCCTCGTCAAGAACGCCGCCACCAACAAGTCAGCGCGACGTCGTGTCCTCGACAACAAGTAATGGCCAGAACCGTGGCCAGACGCCATCGTCGTCGCCGTCCTCAAAGTCGTTGGCGTCCCCGTAATGAATCATAACAAATGACTATTCATATTACCTGCCCGCGTCCACTCTACCACCCAACAACGACCATTCCCGTTATGGTCCGTCGCGACGTGGTGGCCATTCTTGGGAAATGCTCCCAGAGAGAGAGAAGAATGAATTTCACGCTGTTTCCGCTTTTGCACCTCTTGCCACCCCACCCGGTATGACCCGGTTTGGTTGTGTTGTACCATTAACAGGTGACGTTCTAGAAGGAAAAGTTAAAGTTTGGACGTCAGGGATGTTTTTTTTTTCTTTCGACATTATACTCATACACCGTTGATATACAGCGAAATTGCCATCACTGCACTGGAAAATTTTTAAAGGTATGGTGAACAAAAAAAAATCTCCGAAAAGCATTATTGAATCGCTGCTGTTCAACGTGGCTCATGCTCACGTCAAAACTGTTGCTTTTAAGCTTGGCGGTTTGCCTCAGCAGCACCCCCGAATATCATAGCAAAAGTTTCGCCAGCTGAATGGAGCGGTGGCATCCCGGAGATTTATGAAACTTTCAACTTTTTAGCTTTGGGCTGCACGCTTCGGTGAGCAACGTGTACCGTGGGTTGGGTTTTTCTGGGAAACATCATCATGACTGCAGGTGATACTAGGTCTGTGCAGATTTTTAAATGCTTCGGAACTAATAGTGCACTATACGAGGAAAGTTTTTTGTTCTGCCTGGAAAAGTGCAAATTAATGTCCCCGGAGATGGAACTGCAGTAAATGGAAAAAATGGATTAAAATGAGTTGGACTAGTATTTGGGTCATTCTCCGACAACTCGCACAGTAGTTGCCCCAACCCCTCTTCGATTTGCGTGAGCCTTGTCTTAAGTGGTAACTTTCGTCCCTGATCACGATTCCGAGCTTCATTTTGCGATAGTTCGTGACGGAGGGGAGGTACGACCCCGTTCAATTAATGAACATGCGAAAAAAGAGTTGTTTTTCGATAATTTTCAGCCTGAAATGGTGATGAGAAGGAAATTTGGTGTAAAAGGGACTTTAATGTAAAATTGGACGCCCGATCTGATGGCGTACTCAGAATTTCGAAAAATCTTTTTTTTTTTAAACAACTTAGTCTAAAATCTTTGTTATTTTTCGTTAATTAACTTTTAATTTATTTTGAAACACATCATTTTATGGTAAACTTAATGTTCGTTTAGAATCTGCAGTAACGCAGAAGGGTTATCTTTTCATTTAGAACAAAAGTTTTCATTTTTAAATTTCGTGTTTTTTTGTAATTTTGTAGGGTTATTTTAAAGCAGCATCCGGCTCACTTACCAGTCTCCATATCAAGTTTACTAGTAAAATTATGAACAAAATTTATTTTAAAAACGTTCAACCTCCGGGAAGCCACGTGTATCGGCCTTTCTTACAAATGCTCTTACAAAGTGTGTACAAAGTACACGTATGCGACTGCCGGTGTGTTAAATTACTAGATATTGAATTAACGAAAAATAACTAAAACTTTTATTAACTTAAAAAAAATATATCCAGCAAATGGTTGTAATTCAAACAAGTCTTTTTGTATTTGAAACCACTTTGCCGAAAATGCCGCCATTTATTTTTTTTCTAAAAATTAAGTTAGGCTCTGTATGGATCTCCCTACAAAAAAAAAAATAAATAAAAAAAATATTAAAAACCAAATTTTAAATTTTTTTTTCTTGCTGAGTTTGTGCTCTATATATCAAGGGGAAAAGTGGCAAAACGATGCGCAATGCTCGTAATTTGTTTTATATATAAAAACCTCTTTGTTTCTCATTTAAAAAATAATAATTTCATTAAAACAAAAATAGGCAACGAATAAGTGGTTCGCGCTATATAAAACTAAAATAAATCAAACGTAGAAAGGTTTAATAATCGCTTTCATCTTTTTTCAGGCAAGATATATAATTTATATTCATGCTTAGCATAGTTAGAGCGTCCAATTTCCAGTCCCGGGAAAAAAATTCCCGAAAAAAAAATATTTTCTAAATTTCCCGAAAATTCCCAAAATTCAAGCGGAAGTATACATTTCCTTTACTTTTTGGTACATTTTTTTAACTTCAAAAAAAAAAATGAAAGCACTAAATTTTATTTTATCAAATTCAATTTACTGTTCTTATTGAACTTATCAGTTCGTCTAAAAATTTCATGTCAAGATTTATTTCAGATGATATTAAGTTCTGAAGCATTCACAACTAGGATTAGATTTTGTTTATTTGTTGGGCAACAATAATTGCGTTATTATGAAATGAAAATAAACAATTAAAATGTGTTATATCATTTGAAAATAAGGTACCTCTTCCCCCCAAGATCAAAATTTATTTTTTTCACGTTTTGTCTATCATGACCAAATTGGAAGAAAATTGAATTGGTATCATTTAATGTCTCTAAGAGGATTTTTGCAGGAAAATTAGGTTAATTTGTTTGAAAGTGTTTGAGAACAGTTAAAAGTTGAAAATTTATGGAGCCTAGAGCTGAGCTACCAAGGGCGTAAGATTTAATAAAAAAACTTTTTCTCTGTTATATAAAAAGTGCCAATAAAAATGCAAACATATTTCAAATACTCGCTCCTACTTTACTTTACTTTACTTTATCAGCAACAGGTCTATCGACCCAACGCTGAACTAATCGAAGATTTCCAGGATGCTCGATCTTGGGCCGCTCGTCTCCAGTCGCCTACAATGTTGGCCGCTCTTGCATCTTCGTCGACTGCACACAGCCAACGCGTACGAGGCCTTCCACGAAGCCGACGACCGCGTCCAGGTTCGCTGCTGAATATCGTTTTAGCCGCCCGCTCGTCCGACATTCTGGCTACATGTCCAGCCCACTTCAGCCTGTCGTGCTTGATGACTTTTACGATATCAGCATGTTTGTAGTCTTGGTACAACTCGAAATTCATGCGCCTGCGCCACCGGTCTCCTACTTGCTTGCCGCCGAAGATAGAACGCAGGATTCTCCGCTCAAAGACCCCAAGTGCTCTCTGGTCAGCCTCCTTTAGCGTCCACGACTCGTGACCGTAAAGAGCTACAGGGAGTATCAAGGTCCTGTACAGCGTGATTTTCGTAGGCGTCCTTAGGCTGCGGGACCTTAGCTGGCTACGAAGACCGTAGAAGGCCCTGTTTGCAGCACTAATCCGCCGTTTCACTTCGCAGCTCACATCGTTGTCGCACGTCACGAGTGTACCAAGATATACAAATTCATCCACCACCTCATATCTTTCTCCATCTATTTCCACCTCCGAAACACCATCACCTGCACTGCCACGCGCTCTGCCAGCAACCAGATACTTGGTCTTGGCAGTGTTGATGGTCAGTCCGATCTTCGCAGCTTCCCGCTTGAAAGGGACGAACGCCTCCTCCACTGAACGACGGTCGATACCAATGATGTCGATGTCGTCAGCGTATCCAAGCAGCATGTGCGATTTGGTGATGAGTGTTCCGTTTCTTTGCACGCCTGCCCTTCGAGCAGCACCTTCCAACGCTATGATGAACAGTAAGTTCGAGAGAGCATCGCCCTGCTTCAATCCATCCAACGTAACGAAAGCTTCAGATGTCTCGTTAGCTATTCGCACGCTTGATTTTGCTCCGTCGAGCGTTGCACGAATCAGTCTTATAAGCTTTGCCGGAAAGCCGTGTTCTACCATAATCTTCCAAAGTTCGTTTCTTTTGACTGAATCGTACGCCGCCTTGAAGTCGATGAACAAATGGTGTGTTTGCAGGTTGTACTCCCGGAACTTGTCGAGGATTTGTCGCAGAGTGAACATCTGGTCCGTCGTTGACCGACCCGCTCGAAAACCGCACTGGTATTCGCCGACAAAGGTCTCGGTCATCGGTCTCAGCTTGCTCCACAGGATGCGGGAGAGTACTTTGTACGCTGCGTTGAGGATTGTGATGCCTCGATAGTTGGCACAATCGAGTCTTTGCCCTTTCTTGTAGATTGGGGTGACGAGCCCGTCTAACCAGTCGGTCGGAAGCTGTTCTTCGCACCAAATGCGTAGGATGATTTGGTGCAGAATCTCGGTCATCCGCGTACTCCCGTGCTTGAAAAGTTCGGCCGGAAGTCCGTCCTTTCCCGCGGATTTCCCGTTCTTGAGCTCTTTAACAGCCTTAGTTACTTCCTCCAACGTAGGCGGGTCCACAGCTTTTCCATCTTCCTCAACGTGTATCCTGTCCTCGACGATTCCCTCTCGTGTCTCACCGTTCAACAGCTGCTGGAAGTGCTCCTTCCACCTAGCCGCCACCGCAGTCTTGTCTGTCAACAGGTTGCCTTCCGTGTCGTTGCACATCACAGGGGAAGGCGTGGTTTTCCTTCTTACACCGTTGACAGTTGCGTAAAACCTCCGCTTATCGTTCGCGTTGTACTGTGCTTCCGCTTCGGCGAGTACCGTTTCGTCGTACTCCCGTTCTTTTCGGCGGTGGATTCGTTTCTCTGCTCTTCGTAACTCACTGTATCGCTCACAGTTCCGGCGCGTACCCTTCACCAGCATACGCTTCCTGGCCTCGTTCTTCTCGTCCGTCACTCGCTGGCACTCCGCATCGAACCACCCTTTGGGTTTGCGTCCTCTGGTCGTGCCGATCACTTCGGTAGCCGTTGTGTTGACGATGCTCTGGAGGGCTCCCCATTGCTCGTCCAGGTTACCCGTAGGCGCGTCCTCGTTGATCCGCTCGTCGAGCTTCCGACTGTACTCTGCAGCAACGTCGCTGCTCGCGAGGCGCTGGACGTTCAACCGCGCTATCCTCGCAGTCCGCGGGGTCAACACGTTCGACAGCCTAGCTCGGATCTTGCACGCTACCAGGAAGTGATCAGAGTCGATGTTCGGTCCTCTGTACGATCGGACGTCCATCACGTCCGAGAAGTGTCGACCATCCACCAAAACGTGATCGATTTGTGTGCACGATTCGCCAAATACTCGCTCCAAACATTTGAAAACTTTGAGTTGTGATTACATAAAAATGGTATTTCAAGTGAATAGTAGATTTTTAGAGTAAATTCAATGCTTATCGATTTATTCATGAGATTAAACCAGTTAAATTTGTTTTGGATAAATTATCTGCCATAAAATTTTTTTTTATAATTTTTTTTTTATTTCAATGTTGTGCCATGAAAGAAACATTTGCTGCATGATTTTTTTTTCATTTAATCTACATTATCAATTTTAGTTTTTACCATATTCTCTCAAACAGGTCAGAGAGAAGTATTCAAATGCAATTTTATCGTTCTGGAGCATGGATTCATTTTACTCACTTTCCAAACACTTTGATTTAAACAATTATACCTAACTACTTGTCATGAATACAAAATACTAATCATTATTTCTTGATATTTTAAACGAATTCAAAGACAGATATTTAGAAAATTTATATATTTTCTTGAAGTTGTATGTTTTTTTACAAGCAGCTAAAGCAATAATTGAACCTTACACTTATTTTGGCCATTATAGTTGCAATTTTATACTATATTGTAGCAAAATATTAACCAATATTAGGATAAAACCAATTTTTGATAAATTTAAAATTTCCCGGGAATTCCCGGGATTTCCCGGGAAATTTTTTGAAAATTTCCCGTTTCCCGGGAATTCTGTAACCCCGGGAAATTGGACGCTCTAAGCAAAATCTTTTTTTTTTTTTGTTTGAGACCACTGCGACCATGACTTTTATCTATTGCGATATATTTATTTATAATCTTAACACCATAATGAATTTATCTCGGAAACGGACGAAATCAAGTTTTTTTTTATTTGAAATTCATGCCAAATTTCCATTCGAAAAATATTTTTGCCACTTAGAGATGCAACTACCTGTGTTATTTTCAGTTTTTTTTAGTACAAAGCTAAAAGGGTTGGAAAATTTTTTATTGAATTTTCAGAGTTTAAAATTAGGTGTATTGTTCCAAAAGAATTCCATCGTACTTAAAATTTTCAATCAAAAAGTAACATAAATTCAGATGTGGATGATAGGAAATTTTGTTTCGTTCTCTGGAGTGGTCCTTAAATCAGATGGTGAACTTTTTTTGTGATATTTACAGTGTTTTAATCTCCGTATGACTAATGAAAATTCGTTTTTTTAAATAAAATGCTTTTATACAAAAATTTCATTATTGTTCATTTAATTATTTTATCCTAAAATAAAAAATATGAAAAGAAAAATTAAATGTTTACAAAACGTAGAACTTATCGATCAAAAATGCGTTTAGTTATCGCTTCAAAAAACTTCTGAACACTTATCTAATTTCTCTAATTATACACAAATATAACGCACAGTATTAATAATTAATAATCAATAATTTTTAAGAAGCAATGGTTTTTATCATCACTGCTTGTTTAGTTAAATATAACTGGAATATTCATATACTGAAAAAAGTTTTTTTATTAGCCCTTCCATGATAAAAAAAAATCTTTCAAACATGTTCAACGAAAAAAAAACACTTATTAAAAAAAAAACAAAAAATCTTGATTTTAGCAACAAAGCAATTTTATGCACACTGAAAGTTCAAAATTTGAAAATGTCAGTATCAAAATTTATTTAAAAAGAAAATATAGTAAAAAGTAGCAAAATGTTTCAAGCTATTTTAAAACTTCAATCCAAATATGTTTACTAAACTATATGAACTATGATCTATTTTTCGCACAGTATGTTTTATAAGAAGGGAATTGTGAGGAATTTAGAATTCATCTGGAGTTTTTTTTTTAAAGGTGTTATGAATACCCAATTCATTTTTCGACGTGTGACGTTACACTTGCAAGTGTAGTTGTGAAAAAGATGTTCCGCCGAATAATCAAGATGATGATTGTTTAGATTCTTTTTACCGATCTTTCGTACGCGAGAGAGGAGAGCCATGCTCCCTTCGGATTTTTTCTCTTGATGAACATCCAAAGATTTACTTTTGATGATGATTATTCCATAACTGCCCCTGACTCAAGGTGGTTCTAAAAACACCCAAAAAGAAAAAAAAAATTTTGTTTATAGGACCTTTTAAAAAAAAAAAAACTCCAGACATTTTCAATGCATGATGGAATTTAATCATGTGATACATTTTTGAATTAAAAAACAATTTATTACATTAAGCAATTAAATAAAAAAGTCAAATTTGAAATTTCCAACTGCTCAAATTCTACAATTTTTGAAAATTTTGAATTATATTTTCACATGCGGCCTGCGAATCCGGAGCAAATTGTTAAAATGGCCTGCGAGGTTGAGCTAGCTGAGGGCACCTGTTTAAAAATTTGAAAATTTACCAATTTTTTGACAGTGCAAATTTTTCAGTTTAATTGGAGATAATCTACAAATTTTATCTTTCTAATTTTACACCATTTAACCATTTTAACTGTCTAAATCTTAATTATTCGCTCTACAGCATTGCCTTGGCGTTATCGATTGCGAGATTCCTACTCGAAACTAGGTGTCCGAAGGCTTGATTGTTGAGGCAATTGCAAACCTCTTTTTACACCTTGGCTTCCATCCACCCCGGGATTCGAACTGACGACCTTTGGATTGTGAGTCCAACTGCCTACCAGCGACTCCACCGAGACAGGACCCAGGGAGACGACTCCTACACCTGGAATCGTCTCGAAAAATGACACCGGGACCGTCTGGGATCGAACTCAGGCCGACTGGGTGAGAGGCAACCACGCTTGCTTGCAACCACTTCTTCTTATTTTAATATTTTTCAGAAAAGTTAAAAAAGCTAATAAAAAGCTGATATGAAGATAAGATCTAAATTTTTGATTACAAGTTTTACGGCGAACTCCTGGTAAATTAAAAAAAAATAAAACTTATGTTTATGGTTATGCTCAATACGGTGGATAAAAAATATAAAAGAATCTTCTCTGAATTACAAAAAAGTAAGTTTAAAATCTATTGTAATCAAGTGATCAAACAATTCAAGCAAATTAAAGTTGAGCCTAACAAGTATTAATATTTCGTCAAATTTGTCCCATTGTAAAACTTTTCAACGTGTTTCTTACCTGCATTTATCACGAGCAGCACCCCCACGAGGGTCCACCAACTGCTGGTAGCCTTCGACAGTGTTGGCATCCCGTCGGCAGTTCTTCGCCGTTGTGTTGTGGTGGCCGTCATGCTGACAGGCCAGCGTGTGACAGCCAACAGCAGCCGCACCAAGATGAAACAAAAACAAAAACTTTTTTTTTCCGTTTCCCACTTCTCTTTTTCTTCCGCTTACTTTTCCCTCACATTTACTCTGGAGCCAAAAAACCACATCACACACACAAACACAGAGAAACACAAACACACTTCACCGAAAGCTGCCTGTTTACTTTTCGCTTTTTTCCACTGAAAGATAACTTTCAACACGCATTCAATTGATTTTCCACTTCTCTTTTTTTTTGCTGAAAACTTTTCCGACTTTTTTATTTTCAACTCACTGTCACTTTTTTTTTGGGGCCACACTGTTTAATCTTCAAACATTGTTGTTTCGCGCATCGCTGGGAATTTCCACCGAGGTGGGGTGGGGGCGGCTGGTTTCGTGGGAAAATTTTCCGATTTTCCTAAACACACAGTCACACTCACGCACAACCGAATTTGCGTGTGCGTTTGAAGCTCGAGGAGAGCTCCAATGATGACGACTTTCTGTGGTGGAAAATTTCGCCTCTCGTTAGTCGCGGGCGAGCTTTTCCGGGGAAATTTTCTTTTCTTGGCCCACAACCTTGCTTGATTGGGAAAGGACGCCAAAGTTTGTCCGCGTGTGGAGGAAAACTTTCGCTCAATACTCCAATCACGTGCGGCTCTTTACAAGTGTGTGTGTCGTGTTGTGATGAATACCGGTCCGCACAAATGTTAATAAAGGCCACGTGGGTGACACGTCCCACGTGTGATGACAGGTTCGCCTTTCCCAGAGAGGGGGAAAATGTTCTTTTCTTTTTCTTCCACTCGAGAAGGTTTTTCAGACAACCCAAAAAAAAAAGAAGGAAGAAGCTTCACCAAACACAAACTTTGCTTATTCTCTCATTCTGTGACGTTTTTTTCCTCCTAAATTTTTTCACTTCTTCCAGATCAAACTTGTCCAGTTGTTCCGGAGCTGTGCTGTCGTTTATCTTTCGAGCATCATTTATCTTCCAAGACTTTTTTCTTTCTTTTCCTGTTGTTATTTTCCGCTCTCGTGCTGTTCCTAGCACAACGAAATTTCACTTCATCGAGCAAAAGAGAAGATAAAAAAGTGAAGCGGAAGAACAACTTGACTGTTTTCGGACTTTGGTCCGGTTCGGCTCGACCTTCGGAGTTTTGTTTGTTTTCCGAGCCCACCCCGAAATCGTGGTGGTGGGGTGGAGGGTTGTGGCCAATTGCTGCGGTTGGTCTTCGAAAAAAAAAGGAAAAAGCTGAAACGAAACGAGCGGATAAAAAATGTAAATGATGTGGATTTTCCTGATGAGATTGAGAGTAATTTCAATTTGGGTACAGCGTGCGTGGGTGGGTTTGTGGGTATTTTTTGGTTTTTTTTTTTTTTCGTTGAAGGGGGGAATCACACTCCAACAACTGTATCAAACTGTTGGTGGGATTTGAAATTCAAATATCGGTATACTGATGGTGGCTTAAAGTGGGAGGGTTTTGATTTTTTTCCCCGAAGGGATTTAATGAAAGTGAATTGGTGTTGTTAGGTTGTAGAGCAATACTCAATTTGTTTGTTCGACATAACTTGATTGGTTTACTCATGTATATGGTGTTGTTAAAATTGTTGATTTAAGTTAAAGATTAAAAATGTGAGTTTTCTGAATGCATTTCAATTTATTTCAAACTTTTTTTTAAACATTTATTATATTAACATGATTTTACTAAAAAATTAACTTTCCACAATCCTTCGAAAACCAAAAACTATTACTGGCCACTGCCACTTGTAAATTCTATACAATTTTTCAGAGCAATCAAATCTCTTTGCAGTCTTCGGCAAAGTTGTACCCTGGAACACGAACTATAAGCTCATGAGGTTTTTGAAAAATCCAAAAATCATTGAAGGACTCAAAAAAGACAAAAACCAAAACGCACCGATTTTACGGGTTAAATCCCATTTAAACTGTGAAGCTGGAGCGCCAGATCCTGTTGCAACCAATCGGGCTCATATTTGGGATTCTGACTCAGTACACCTTGGGGATCATCCCCTGAAATGCCCGTGAAAAAGTGTGATTTTGTTACATTCTACTGTGAGTATCAAATGATCGGGATTTGTTTTAGTACACTGTGAAAATTATAACACACATTTTTGAAAATATACAAATTTTTCACAAAACTACGCATTTAAAAAAAACTTAAAATTATTTTTTTTCACATATTTCATGTGAGGACCTCCAAAAACTACGGGACGCTTTTTGAATATCTCTCTTATTTTGAAAATACTTTTTTTAAATTTATATTTATTCAGTTTCCTTTTCCATGTATATTCATTCAGTTAAAATATTATTGAGTGTCCAATCACAATCGATGACTTTTCACCTCATTTTTTTTTTTGAAAATACTCAACATTTTCACAAAACTACGTATTTAAAAAAAAAAACAAAAAAAATGAGAATTTTTAAAAAGGTTGTTATGACATTCGAAATCTATGAAAAAATTGCGATCATCTGATACCCAAATTGTAAAAAACTGAAATTTGAAGTATTTTTTCGAAAATACGTAGTTTTGTGAAAATGTTGAGTATTTTTAATAAAATATGTTATTACATTTGAAATGTATGAAAAAATCCCAATGATTTGATACCAACATTGTGACAAAAAACTGAAATTTTGAGTGTTGTTTAAAAAAACTATTATTTTCAGTATTTAAAAAAAAAATGAAATTCAAAATGTATGACAAATATACAAACATTTAATACCCATATTACAATAACAAATATTTTTAGGTTTTTTTGAGTTTCAAAATACAGGAAAAATACGTATTTTTGTGAACATTTTCATGTTATCATACAGCAATTCCCCACGAAAACAGCATGGAAAAAAACAAAAATGCTCAGATCGAGTTGAAAATTTTTCTGAGGGTTCCCTGGCCGAAATAATTAAACCCGTATTCCTATGTCTCGTGGGTCTCGTGGCGCAGGGGTAGCGGCTTCGGCTGCCGATCCCGATGATGCTATGAGACGCGGGTTCGATTCCCGCCTTATCCACTGAGCTTCTATCGGATGGTGAAGTAAAACGTCGGTCCCGGTTTCTCCTGTCTTGTCAGAGGCGCTGGAGCAGAAATCCCACGTTAGAGGAAGGCCATGCCCCGGGGGGCGTAGTGCCAATAGTTTCGTATTCCTATGTCTGGAAATATTATTATCGGATTCCCCGGACATTTTTACATATCGTCTTAAAAATGGGAGGAGTTTATTAACAGGATTCCAAGATATGATTTTTGTTGAAAATAAAATCCGTGTTTTTCGACGCGCCGCGCGCTAAATCCGGAAAATGATGAAATCGGCAAAAAATCAACTTTTCTCACTAAAACTGCGATAATTTAAAAATTTCAGCGATGACCTAGGGGAAGGTGGGGCAAGACGACCATATGGGGCAAGAAGAACAATTGCTCGTACGGCAGTAATTTTTACGATTTTGATTATTTCCAGTATGAGGAATTGTTGCTAGCAATGCAATTAGCTGATTCTACTACCACATAACCGCCAAAACGACGTAAACGCCACGGGGCATAAGATTTAGTGAAGTTTTTTCAAAACCTTTGTTTTCTTATAATATTTGGAAAGTGCAAAATAAGGCTTAGGGTTCGTTTTAAAGCTCATTTTATCAAAATGCTATTTTTCCTAGATTAGTAGTGTCCCTACCAATGACATGCACCTATTACGAAGTATGATTTAATTTCGGTTATTTTTGTTGAGAGCTTTTAAAAAATCTTGTTCAGGTGGGGCAAGTGTACCATATGGATTTTTAGTATGGAAAAAAATGCGAATTGCTGCAACAACATATTTTATTGGGAAATAAATACTTGATAGTACTTAAAAATTGATAAACAATTGTTAAAAAAAATGTCCATACAAAATAAAGTGATATTATGAAAATTTACTATTTATCATCTAAGTAATATTTTTTTCGTAAAAACGATAAAATTCTTAGTAAAATATTATTATTTAATCTAAAAATGGAAGAAACCTTTCAAATACATTCTAATCTGATGTATCTAAGTGATTACAGTTCAATTGTTAGCAAATTAACATGTTTTTTCATGCATTGTTCCTCTTGCCCCAACGGGTTGTTCGTCTTGCCCCACTAGTTGAGTAGAACGTACGGAAAATCAAAAATTTTAAAATCAATTTTTTACATTAAAAAACTGGATTTTTTAAAAACTGTTTCTTACAAAGTCTTAGTCAAGACCTAGAAAAAGATGATTATAATAAAATCCGACAGATTTTTTAACTATTTAATGGGTTATAACGAGCATTTCCTTAGCTTGTTACACTTGCCCCACTTTCCCCTATACATGTCTGGGTACCAAAAGTTTCGTCTTTTAATTACAAAAATTTTGGTACCCAAACATTTATAGGTTATCGCTGGAATTTTAATGTTATCGCAGTTTTAGTGAAAAAGTTAATTTTTTGCCGATTTCGTCATTTTCAAAAAATCATATCTCGGAATCCTATTAATGAACTTCTCCCATTTTTTAACACAATATGTGAAAATGTCCGGGGAATCCGATAAAAATATTTCCAGACATAGGCTCTTTGGTCCAGACACCGTCAAAACGGCATTTCAAAGTTTCATACGCCCTTTTCATATGTTAGGCTAGTTTTTTGAAACTTATTACTATTTTTATTTGAAAGGCCAACTTATCATCTTTTATTTGCGTATAAGACGATTGAAATCGGTTAAAATGGCGAGGAGTTATGATTTTTCAAAAAAAGTGGTTTTTGCGAAAATCGACGAAAATTGCCATTTTTTAGACTACCCTAACATTTTTTAGACCACCCTAACGGCCAAATAAAAAAATACGGGTCTAATTATTTCGGCCAGGGAACCCTCAGAAAAATGTTGAGCCCGATCTGAGTATTTTTGTTTTTTTTTTTTCAAGCTGTTTTCGTGGGGAATTGCTGTATAATTACAATAAATAGCTGCCATCATCCCGATTCACTATATTTTTTTTATGTTTGCATGATTTTTCATTCGATTGTTGCCAAAGTTTCCCATATAGCCAAAATCCCATAAGCTCTATGCTTTAGTTATGCACGCCTCGGTTTTGCATCCCCCAAATGCGGTGCTAAAACGAGGCATGACTGTATTATTTCAACCTTTATCATTTATTTAGCCGAAAACAATGTAACAACATAAAAACAATAAAAACAAGGAAACAACACGAGAAATCAGATTTTCAAATTTTATTCATGACTTAATCTAGAAAAGCTATTTTTCACAAAAAACATAATTTTTGTTACATATTTTTTTATTTCAACTTTAATTGTCAATATTGAATTACGCTCTCTCAAACTAATCACAAATTAAAATTATTTGGCTTAGTAATTTTTCATGTTCAATATTTTAGGTTTTGGAATTATGGTCTCCGCGAATTATAATTTTAAAACACAGAAGTTTACAGAAATCTCACATAAAATTGAATTATAATGCAAAACTAGGTTATAGTCATGACCAGCCTAAATGATTATTTTATAATCAATTTTGTTCGATAGTTTGAAGACTTTTAAGAATTGTTTAAATTTATTTTTTGTTTAAATCTAATATTTAATTTTTGTATCAACTTTAAGATTTCCATTTTCTATTTAATCACCATTAAGGCCGTTTCATGTATTTTTCAAAGTTTATGTCGCCCCCCTTCAAAGCTGGCCTGCAAAATCAGTGGGCAAAAAAAAAGATTCGAAAAACTTCAAAATTTTAATGAAAATTAAAGTTTAACCAACTGAAAACCAGTTAAAATGCAATTTCCCGCGTTTATGATCATATTTAGCATGTTTTAACTAATTTGAAAACATAAAAAAATGAAAAAAAAATGTAACAATTGAGATTACGAGTCATGGTTTCAACATTTTAATGAAAAAAGTGTTTTAAAATGGATTATAGCACTTTCTTTAAGTTTTATGAAAACTTTTTCTTACACTTGTCTATCCAAAAGTTATAAGTAATAAAGCCTTCGATTGAACTACGATGTAAGCTGAAAGGAACTTCAAACCCCTTTTATGAACCTAAATGAACTCATTGTAACTTGATTATTCACAAATAAACCGAATTGAATTGAAAAAAAAAAAAATAAATGCATTACACACCTGCCCAGTTGTTTTGCCATAATTTGTTTCCAAAATATCACAGCATTGATGAAAATTTAATTTTTTGCGAAAAATAAAGTTTTTGCGGTGCTGTACATTGGAGTTTCATAAAAATTCAAAACATTTTTAAACATGCCCAAACATGCTGAATAAGATTATCAATACAGAAAAATGCATTTTAGATTGTTTTCAGTTGATTAGACTTCTATTTTCATGGTAATTTTGAAGTTTTTTTGATTTTTTTTTTGCCTCATGATATTTTAGACCAATTTTGAAGGGTGGAGGGGGAGGGGGACGACAAAAAATTTAAAAAATTTTGCAACGGCCTTTCTTAATATGATAAATTAACTTCAATATTTTTTCTATCCTGATTGTTTCCTCAAAAGTCGACTGTATGTACTGCATGTTACATTTATAAGAATGTTTGCTTTTTTCTGTTATTAAAAATAATTAAATTGAATTGAACAAAAAAACTAAGCAATCTTTGAAAACGAATCACTTTATGAGACAATTTAAAAGTTTTGTTAAAGTCTACACCCAAAATTCCGAGTCGAGAGAATCGTTCCCTCAAAATTTATTGAGGGCTCAGCGCCAAAACCGAGAGAATAATGCTACCAACTCACACCACCAAATGGGTTCATTCGCTAATTGAAACAATAAATCTCCAACAAGTGTCATACATCGACATCTGACCACTCCTTGTTCACCAAGCTTTGTGCCAAACCCATATTATTACCCATTGTTGGTAAAGAGTGAGGAGGGCATTAACCACACCGGTGGATTAGGTTGGTTTTTATCTTAAAAAAAATGCTTGAAATATTTTTCATAATTTGTTTACTTTATTATATATATTTAATTTATGCCTTTTGAAACACACAAAACAAATAAGTTTCAAATTTCCAACCTAATTTTCAAAATATTGATGTGGAGGGTGTAGTAATTCATGTCACTCTTTTTCTTTTTCAAAACTACCCTTCAAAGTAAGTTTGTTCCAATAAAAATTCACAATTTTTATGGTAAAATAAGTGTGATCAATTGCAAACAGTTATAGATTATTTATTTTTGTATCATTTTTAGTTTGTGGTTAACTAAAGATTCGGTTTAAAAAGAATTTCATTACGTTGACGTTGGGCTGTCATTTCTAAAATCGGTGTCGCAGTCCTGCGATAGACATATAATATTTCAAACGTTTGAAACATCTATCAGACAAATTTAAATGGCTCAACTCAATTTGAATTTTGTTCAACTATTTTCAACATTAGTAAAATAGTTTTTACCATCGAATTAACTCATTTTTTTTTTAAACGTGTTCAAACTTCAAAATCAGATCAAATTATTCGCTCTACAGCATTGCCTTGGCGTTCTCGATTACGAGATTCCTACTCGAAACTAAGTGTCCGAAGGCTTGATTGTTGAGGCAATTGCAAACCTCTTTTTATTCATGAGCTTCCATCCACCCGGGGTTCGAACTGACGACCTTTGGATTGTTATTCCAACTGCCTACCATCGACTCCACCGAGACAGGGAGACGACTCCTGCTCCTGGACTGAGCTAACAACCTAACCTTTTTAGGTTAGTCCGGGGCCAACACTTACTTCCCCGTCCGACGGAAGGCGTGATCAGACAAGTCTCGTCTCGAAATGTGCCACTGGGACCGTCTGGGATCGAATCCTTGGCTCACAGAACAGACAACATAATTATTAATTTTCAATAACTCTCCGAAATTCCCAGTGAACTTTAATTGAGTTGCACTCCGATTGATGTTCCATTGCACTCATTACTTAAATGCAATAGTATCGCATCTTCAATCAACATTCCAGTGACTGACTTATTTCAATGTTCCTCCACTCTGCAAATTCCCCCCGGCTTTTCCGCAATAAAAAGCTAAATGAGTCGACGATTTTGTTGACGTGTACGCCATCATTACGATCGACGCACACACCCCCACTCCGAGCGCCGCACAAATAAATCTCACTTTTATCTCAATCGAAGAACTTTCATTCCATTTGCGACCTCCCCGCAGTATCCGCCCACCCACCGAGCGAG
>NC_068939.1:152462506-152497639 GCF_016801865.2 Culex pipiens pallens | reverse complement strand
TAAAAAGTTGAAATTCTGCAAGTTGATTTTTTTTAATTATTTGATATACTTCCTAAGGGATTTTACTAAAATTGGCTAAAACTATGAAATAATTTTGACCAATTTCATCGGGGTCATTTATTTCACCTTGAAATGGGGTTTCAAGCTAAAATTAATCCGATAAAATCAACTTATGAGAGTTCATTTTTTTTTAATTTTGTTATATTCCCTAACGGAATTGATTTATTTATTGAGAATTTTTGAAGTGTGAATAACAAAAACTGTTATTATTTTCACAGAGCCAGGAAGTCGGAGCTGACGTTGAAGTTCGAGCTGGAGTGAGACCTCGGAGACTGCATCGGATTCAGCAAATTTTCAGCAACTTTCACTTGGAGTCGGAATCTGTGAAGTCGGGTATTTTTGGAGAGCTAAAGTCGACGTCATATCCTGCATCCAGAGTCGGAGATGTCTTCAAAGTATGGATTCAAAGTCGCTTGGAGGTACCCGACTCTGCAGCCCTGACTAGTACAGAGGAGTTATGGCAACTCAGGTTTATTTGCAAATTACAAATAAACCAAAACAATAACTTGTTTCGTTATGGAGACATACCAGTTCAATAACATTTTTTTTTGTTATTATGCAGGTGGGCTCTCCGCACAAAATAACAAATCTTGTTATTCCTCCATGATTCCTTCTGTGTTATTGGTTTGTTATTGCAATAACAACATAATAACAGTTTCTTTGTTATTGATTTTTGTTATTTTAACAACTAATCCGATCATCCCAATAACATATTTCGATCTTCTCACAATATCAAAAACTGACCTTCCCAAGTTATTTCCGTCTGCTCGGGATAAGCAACTTTCAACGAATAATTCAAGATTTTTCTTAACATGCCAATCAAAATAAAAAAAAAACATATTTTTAAGATTAGGAATTGGAATAAACATAAATAATTTTGATCAGATTGTTTAAAACACTTTTTGAAAATGTTATCCAAAGGCTGTGAAGTGATTAAAAACGTTTTTATTTATTTTATTTTTAATTTTTTCATGAAATGCTAACCCATAGTAGAAACAAAATTCTAAACAATCTTATTTTTTTTTCATTATTTGATTCAGACTGAACTGCATATTGCGAGGTGGATAAACATTAAAAAATGATTTAAATAAATAAAACAGGCCTTAAATAAAATTACAAAATTATTTTTTTTTCTCAAATATCAAATATGTTCAAAGTAGGGCCCGAGGCAAATTATGTCCCTCTTGTCACTATACCAATGTAAGCTTAATTTCTTTTTTTTTTGTGCATTTTAACAAAATATGTTTTCATTGTTATTATTAGCGTAAGGCTAATGCAAATTTTATTTAAAAAAATTGCACGCCACCCTTTTTTAGAAAGTTTTTTTTTAAATCAAGAGGTTAAACATGTTAACAGTCTATATTTTCAATGAAAAAACTTGTGGATCAAATGCTAACTACTGTAAATACAGTTTAAAATTTAATTAACGAGAACCTTAAAAAAAACTTTGTGTTAAATGGTTTTCTCACCATTTCAGAGATCGTAACCATTATTTGAAAAATAGTAGGAAAACCTTAAAAATACCATATCGGAAATGGTACCCAACCATTTTTCATAAAGTTCGAACATCTGAAATGAGGGTGGTTAGCAACGGTAACCTTAAAGTTAATTTTCGCGTTAAAGTTGTGTTTCATCACAAATTGTGCATAGTGCCCAGGGGGTGTAAATACTTTTTTGACATACTGTAAGTTATTTGTTTATGAAAAGACTTTCTGAAAAGTATAAAATTAACGTTTTGAAAGAGAGATTACCAAATCCAAATTCAATACGTTCGATAACAATTTCACCACTTCAAGTTGAAAAGAAATGCTCTCATTTCTCCTCATCGCACAATGGAGGCCGTTCAGTAAAGCCCGTGTGGCCTTCCAAGTTCACGTGCACGGCTCTTAACCGTGGAACCTCTCTCGGCTCGGCTTAACCGCGTCCAAGTTGTTCCGATATTGATTTTCGATTGCCAAAAGAAAGTCATCGACTCTGTAAGACAACAATTCGGGTTTCCTTCTTCTTCTTTGCAGGTTTGGCTTCCCATTTAAATCCATCTCGCCGTTGATCCCCGAAGCAGGAAGTAAACACTGCACTGACCAAACCTGGCCCCCCAACTCAAGGCTTATCTTTCACCGCGTGTCCCGTCCCATGGGGGGGGGACCACCCCCTTTCCCTCAAAGCCAGACAAGTTTTGACCACTTGAGTTCGCAACTTGACTTGCCTTGGCGGCTTGAACCGGAGATTCGGGGGGCCTTGCCAACACAAGTCTGGCAAGTCAGACAAATTCAGCGGCAACCGGCGATATGCTAAAGAGAAGAGGAAGGTGGAGAAGCTGGGGTTGAAGTCGCGGTAGCAGCAGGCTTGACAACCACATTTTTCGGATCCGTTTTCGTGTGTGCCGGCCGCCATTCCACACACTGTCCCGTTAGCGGCAAGAGATGACCAGCTCGAGAGATTCGAGTAACTGCTGCCGAATGACGTCGCGGCGTTGGAAATCGCAGACATGGGAGTGGTGACCAGTGAGCGGCTTCAGGGGCTGGATCGAGCGATAGCAGGGTTGTGGATTTGAAGTTGTTGGATTTATTGAGCTGAAGTCAGATCAGATTCGTCAAATTCTGAGAAGTCAGAGTTTGCTGATGAATGTCAGCTTTTTTGTATGGAAGTTGTTGATGTTGAGTCATTGATTAGTTGAGCTACTCAATGTCTCTCAATTCCTGGTGCCTCACTGATGACGACTCTACCCTACTTAAGACTACAGTTTACCCACAAGGATGTTAAGCACCAACCATTCGGGAAGCTGTGCCGACAGGTAATCTACGGTCCAAAACGCAACTACTTAACCGTTTATGATTCAACGTAAAATTTATGACCTCACGCAGCGTGGCGCATAAGTCGAACACTCTAATAGCTGCCTAAGCCCCACACACACATCAGGTTTTCAATTTGCTGCTGCAACTCCGCTAATGCAACTACCTTAATGCATGGCATGCACGTCTGCAGTGAGTCTAAAACTCGTAAATTCAATTAGGCGGAAGATGCTGCACTGCGCACACGCATCTCCCCAAAGTGCACTAAACTAAACGCCAAGTACCCATTCACAACTAGCGCTGATTGTTCACTTGTACCCTCAAACCCACCATCAGCGGTCTGAGTCCTACGCCGTAACAAGCTCCAATAAGTGAATAGGTAAAGATAGACCCCAACGGAACGGGACACATTTGCTGATGTAACCGAGCTGTAACGCGCGTCGGATTAGTGGCCCACGTCAAAGTTCCCCAAGTTACAAGGCGTACTCGAGGTTACGGGGAGAAATTGACAAACCTGTCAACGGGGAACAAACGCATGGAATGAGAGAGAGGAACCGGAATGTCAACAAAGAGCTCTGGGAAACTTCCTTTCACCTGACCTGGCCAGATTTTGGTACAGTAAAGGTGCGGGACTGGTTTTTTAGGATTAATGAGCTTTTTGAGAACCGGATCAAATCGACTAAAGGTCGGTCATGAATTGTGGATGATGGAATCAAAACTAATTTGAACGTGCACTGCCCATTTTTGAAAATTGGTCAAAATGACCTGAAGTTGGGAGGTGTTTATGATTTGAAACAACAAATCATTTCTTGAGTTTTTTTTACAGGGGCCAATAATCAACATTTTGATTTTAACTTTTCAGGTTTGTTTAACAGCCTTGAGTGCGGAATATAAAAAAATCGAAATGTGAAAAAATCGCGATTTTGTTCAGTTTTTAAACTTTTTAATTTTTTTCATGAAGTTTTGCAAAATTGGATTTACGCTCGAACCTAACAATTAAAATGATAAAAATGCAAATCAATAGGGTAATTCTCTACCAACTCACATGAAATCGGAACAAGTTGTCCCGACCCCTCTTCGTTTCGCGTGAAACTTAGTCCTAAGGGTTAACTTTTGTCCCTGATCACGAATCCGAGGTCCGTTTTTTTATATCTCGTGACGGAGGGGCGGTACAACCCCTTTCATTTTTAAACATACGAAAAAAGAGGTGTTTTTCAATAATTTGCAGCCTGAAACGGTGATGAGATAGAAATTTGGTAACAAACAGGAACGTGCTGTGTCCTATCCCTCGCCTAGATCAGACCAAAATCCATGATAAAGCTGTCAGACCAAGACTGTCAGACCAAAGTTCAAAAAGTAAACAATCTTGGTCTTCGACGTAGGTGCACACAAATCAAGTAGAGAAAATTTGAAAAAGAATTTTATTTTCATGACTGGGTTTGGATTGCAAAATTTAATGTACATCAGAAATTTTTTAAACATTGCGGTGTCCTGCAGGGTAGGTAAACCATCACCATCGCACTATCATTGATGCATATTTCGGTGCGTTCCTCGTCTCTTAAAATTTCTCTTCTCTTTCGCAGCCGAGTGATGGTCGGCTTGCTATCGCGAATATCGAAAGCCCATCACATCGACGAGAAATACCCTCTCGCTGGCTCCGATGGAACTAGTGGTGGGCAAAACCGCTCATTTCTGTGAGCCGCTCATTTTCGTTCGCTCATTCAAATGAGCGGCTCTTTTGAACGGCTCATCCGCTCATTTCTCTCAAAGTCAGAAAATAGACTGGAATGAACTGAAACATATGCTCAAGATATTTAGATTTTTTTTCAAACGACCAATGGAGTGTCCGTGAGTGTCACACTTCGTATCATTTTTGTTGATTGATAATTCAAAGATATATGTTTTCATCGCACTTATTCTGAACAGATTGGAGATCGTCCATAAAACATAGAAAACCGTCGATTTGCTTTATCCTTTTTTGGAAAGCATTTCAAATATAAACGTTTTATATGAAAAAGGAGAAAAACATTGATCTCTGAAATCCACAAATATCGAAAACTTTTTTCATAGAGAGGTAAACAAACTTGAGTTTTTTTTCAGAAGTGAATATTTTCAATCAAATTATTGCTTTCAATCGTAAAAAGTAAAATGTTATGAAAAGTTAGCTGAATTATTGTTTTGATAATTATCTTCCCATTATTTTGTGAAACAAAAGATTTAATTTGGTGTTTAGTAACGTGCATATTTGAGGTAGCGTTAATAAATTAGTCTTGAAATGCAGTTTTTTGTTTAATAAGAACAACCTTTAATCATGACAGCAAATGAATGATCAAAACAAGCGTCAAAAAAGAAGATCTAAAAAAATGCCTTAATAAATCTATTGAACAATTACCACAAAAGAGTACCAAGTTTGTGTCATGTGCTGTGGTAAATTACATTTTTAATCATAAACGGTCCAATACTAGCATACTAATTATGTTCGGATGCGTGTAACAACTTCATGTAATAACATTTGAGAAATCTATCGATATTAACATAATGAGATCATGCAACATCAGGCGGCAGTCAGCTGATTCAAAATCACAGGCGCCCCGACACAGGCTAGCAACAAGCATAAAGTGCGCCATAATGTTGGAACATGAGGCGACCGGTGAGAACCTAGTTTCCCCCTCTTTTCTCAACAGCACCGTCACCACCAGCGCGTGGAAGAACGAACCGAACGAGAGCGAATGAGCGAGAGCGAAATAACGAAAGAGTGAGCGAAAACGACGCCGTTCGACGACGTCGACGACGGCGCGAGCGACGCTTATCAAGCGCTCCGTTCGTTCTTTCCGTTCATTCGCTCTCGCTCATTCGCTCTCGTTCGGTTCGTTCTTCGACTCGCTCTTCGATTTGACGGTTCTTTGAAAAGAACCGGATCACGAAATGAACCGCCGCTCATTTTTTTGAGCGGTCGCTCATTCGTTCTTTAGCTTGAGCCGGTTCATAAGAACGGTTCGCTCAAAAAAGCCCATCTCTAGATGGAACTATCGTTCCAACCGGAGAGGCCCGCACACGAAATTGCTGTATACATACACTGGAGCTCACGCACACAAATGAACTCATTTCTAAAGGGCTTACGGGCGAGAGAATTTCACGATTGCTCTTTCTCTTGCTTTTTGAGCGAGGGGACTGGCTGTGTGAGAGATTTTTTTTCCGTCTTACGCATCGGTTTGTTCGTTGCTCGCTATTTTATCGGCGTCGTTTTTGCTTCGCTCTCTTGATGCAGTTTTGGGAGAACGCCAAAAATTTGATGATTTGAGCGAGGGACGATATCTAAAAGCCCTCGCCATCGGCGAAGAAACGAGTAAATACCATCCCTGGTGTCCTGTACACCGACAATCAAATAAGCAGTTAAGAGCGTTATTCTCCCACTTTAACTTTTGATCGCGTTTTCGGTTTACACCTTTTTAATTTTTCCCGTGTTTAGGAGGTCATTTTGAGCAACTTTTGTTCTACGGAAAACTTTACTTGTCTTGTTTTATGTTTTTTTTTTTTGTTTTTTTTTTTAGTTTTGCCTTTCTTGCTAAAGAAAGTTATGGGGTTTGCTTTTGGCTCCGACTCCAAATCAAGCTTCGTTCTTAAATCGTTTATCGAGAAAGATTTATTCGAAAAATCTGCAAAAAATTAGGGACGATCGATTTTCGACGCCCGATCTCCCCTAATAAAAATAAGTGATGAGTAAAAAAACAGACTACCCACAGACTTTTTGTAAAGATTATACAGACACGGCCTTTGAGGAAAATGGCATCCCTCTACACGGCTTTTTCGTGGCGATCAGACCCAACCAGTTGAAGTTATGTGAATTCGGACCATTTTTTAAACTGCTTGTAATTTAAGATAGGTAAGACAGATCTTGAAAATTTTTACTCCACCTAAAAGGTTTTCTCATGTGCTTTCTAAAAATATATAACATGTGAGGGTTTCATGAAAAAACACCCTTTTTACCATAACTTTAATTTAAAATCAAACTGTTTTTTTAACATAACTTTTTAAATACATGATAAAACTGCATGAATTTAAATAGCACCTTAGGGGACGTTAAGACGGATCGATTAAAACCATTCCGGCGAAAATCGGTTGAGTCTGTGACAAGATATTCCAGTGACATTGATTTGGTACACATGTCTACATACAGCCAAACACACAGACATTTGCTCAGCTGGTGATTCTGAGTCGATATGTACAAATGAAGGTAGGTCTAGGAGGTCTAATCAAAAAGTTAATTTTCCGAGTGATTTTATAGCCTTTCCTCAGTAAGGTGAGGAAGGCAAAACACAGCCAAAGTTGACCCCTAAAAAAAATACATTTTTTAAAACATTGGTAAGTCACATAAAACAAGTAAAACTTCCAACCCTCTTATTTTCGAAAATTTTTAGAGTTCTTCTTTGCAATGCATTTTAAAGATCAAAAATTGGTTGAAAAATTGATTTTTGGCGATTTTTTGAATCGAAGCCCGTCTAAAGGCGGGGTTGGGTTGTAGAAGGTTAAGGGAAATTTAATGTACTTTTCAAATTGACCCAGAAGAGTATTTTTTTCATTTAGTTAAAAAAAAATAATTTGAAATTTCGTGTTTTTTATAAGTTTGCAGGGTTATTTTTTAGAGTGTTATAATGTTCTGCAAGTTGTAGAGGAGACTATTACAAAAAATAAATGATTGACAAATATAAGAGGTTTGCTAATAAACTCACGAGTTATCGCGATTTTACGAAAAAAAGTTTTGAAAAAGTTACTTTTTGCGTTTCTCTTAGTTTCGTCGTCCGTGCTGTCGCGGGTGACGACGACCAACTTTTTCAAATCTTTTTTTTTAAGCAAACCCCTTTTGTTTGCATATTCAAATTTTTTAAATTGTCTGCTCTATATCTTTGTAGAATATTGTTACATAGCATAGCATAGCATAGCATAGCATAGCATAGCATAGCATAGCATAGCATAGCATAGCATAACGGGTCTGCACCACGCTGTAGGGGGTGCCACAATGGTCAATTCAATATTCTTATACAATTTAATTGCTGCCCGGTACAACCAAGAATATCTGAGAACGTAAATTTCCAAACTGTGCTCCAAGGCTACGCCTATACAGTCCCGTGGGGATTTGGGAGGGGATGTTTTTGTTGTTCACTAGTGGCAAAAGTGCAGGGAACCCATGTGACTTTTAAAAGTGAACGGAATATTTTTGGGAGGTTTGGAATGGGGGTTAGAGGAATTTCATCGGGCCGATGAAAGTGGTTGAATGCGTATTGTATTAAATGATTTGGATGTTTGTAAGTGTAAATGTGAGTCTGTAGTGTATTATCTAATAAGCATATAGTTTTGTTATAATAATAAATGTAATAAATATAGTAAATAGAAAAAATACAATAAATATGATAAATATAATAAATATCAAAATAATTCCAGGAAGCTGTAAAAAAAAACAGTAATTTAAAATATAAATGCTCCGGATGGTTCCCACGCTGTTTTAGAAAGTTTCGTTAATTTAGGCAATTTAAACATATATGGTATGAGGATATGGTATGTTACAGGAGAGGAATAGGACTAGGAATAATATGAACATTTAAATAAGATAAGATAGATAAATTTACACGTAGACATTTAATTCAAAATAATTCCAGAAAGCTGTAAAAAATAACAATAATTTAAAAACTTATACTCCAGATGGAGCCACAAATAAAAAAACAGTGACACAAGAATCCAAACACGTGGCTTTGCACCTTCCACAGACTTCGACATAAACACGACCACGAATACAGCACAAAAAGAACACCACAAAAATCCATTTTTCCGGCACTGCTGCTCACACGATACTCCAAATAAATGACTCCGATGAAATTGGTCAAAATTATTCCATAGTTCTAGCCATCTTTGTAGAATATTGTTACACTGTATAAAATAACCCTGCAAAGTTACAAAAATCATGAAAAACAATGAAAAATTGTGTTCTAAATGAAAAAATGACCCTTTCGGTATAAATTAAATTTGAAAATCATATTAAATTTCCCTTAAATTGAAATGTTTCAATTTTTTTACAGTCGAGTAACGGAAAATGGCAGAGTTTTAAAAAAAATTTAAGTGTTATTTTCGATGCAAAATGTTTTTTGGAATTCTTAGTACGCCATCAAATCGGGCGTCTAATTTTACATAAAAAAAAAACCCTTTGACACCAAATTTCTATCTCATCACCGTTTCAGGCTGCAAATTATTGCAAAACACCTCTTGTTTCGCATGTTCAAAAATGAAAGGGGTCGTACCGCCCCTCCGTCACGAGATATCAGGACAAAGGACAAAGTTTCACGCTAATCGAAGAGGGGTCAGGGCAACTGCTGTGTGAATTGGTGGAGAATAACTCTAATAAAATTTAATGGAAATCTTCGGAATCGCTGTTTTCAGTCGCAAAAATTACAGATTCGATCAAATCGAGCTCTGCAAACATCCTTACAAATCACTGGAAACAAGAGTCATCACAATTGGTTGAGTCATGCCAACGAACCAGCGAGTTGAATTTACAGTTATTAGTTTTTTTTTGGAGGCTTTGGCGTTCTGATGACTATCTGTGTTTTTTAAAGAAAGTGTTTGATGAAGATTGATCAAATTATAATAAAAAATACATAAATACAAACAAAAGGAGGTAGTCAAGACCCAGCACAAAAATAAAACACAATCAGAGCTATTAAGGAGTCAAGGCGTTTTTCGAAACAATGCAAATATCCGATCACAATAAAGATCTGATAAATTTCTTAATCCAGCATAAAAAAATACGTTGTTATGTCAACGCAGTGCATGCGACTTAAAAAAATTAAAGTATTAATAAATTTAGTGAATTAATCTTCTAACATATACTAAACAATAAAAACCGTCCATAATTTGTGATAAATTTTAGATAACTCCGACACCGGCTCCGACTTCGGGTTTATCAGAAATTTTCGACTCCGGCTCCGGCTCAGACTCCAGCTCTTAAAATTTAGCCGACTCCGACTCCAGCTATTCGAGTTTTGGCGACTCCGACTCCGACTCCAGGTCCTCAAAAAGACCAGACTCCACCGACTTCAGCTTCGACTCCGACTCCACAGCCCTGTCTGACAAAACATATTTTTGGATATCCTTGTAGGATAAATGTACGACTCGTACAGAAAAAAATCATTGTTTGGAACTTGTTGCATAAACTACAATTAATTTCGTAATGAAAATAAAATTTCCAATGAATTTGCTTCACTAATTTCTTAATTTAGACATTTGGATACAGTTTGATCAAATTTAAAAAGAATGCTTTGCATTATGCAGATTTTACTAGAAAAACAAAACACTTTATGTCAGGTTATGTATTGGAAATAAGTTTTCTATCTTTTTTTTTGTTATTATTGTTTTTTAAGCAGATAAAAACTACAAAAAAATAATTCCAAGAATTAAAGATCGATCGTTTGGCAAAGCATTGCTCTTATTTTCAGTTTTAAATTGTTGAACAATAAATAAAAAAAAGATATCTTCACCGAACAGTATGCACGACTGCCTGATTTGATCGTGAGAATGAATGATGATGACACTCGTGTGATGATCTTGCCCGAGCATGGGTAAATAACAAGGGAAATGCGTAATAATACCTTTCTCTGGTATCAATACCAAATTTTGGTATTCCTGGACCCTTTAAAATTTGTCTTAAGGATTATGCAAGAGCAAAATGTGGTATCATACCAATTTAAGGTATTGTTTTGATATTGCAAAATTGCAGAATTTGTCAATGATCGAACACCACATTTTGGTATTCTTTTGGTATTACAGTATTTTATCAAATTCCTCTGCAACTATGGGAAAATTAATGATAATGATGTCTCAAAGCGAATGCTTTCATTCAAAACCGGAAATTTCAAACTTGATTTTAAACATTTTTGATATACCCCCTACAGAAATGACTTGAAATTGTGGAAAATTTTCTAAGTCAGGATGGCACATTTTGGTATTATTTTGGTATTTAAGTGTTTTATCAAATTCCTCTGAAACTATGGGAAAATTTTGACCAATTTTGACAAAATAATTAATTTTGCGCTAAAATGATGTCTCAAAGCGAATGCTTTCATTCAAAACCGGAAATTTCAAACTTGATTTTAAACATTTTTGATATACCCCCTACAGAAATGACTTGAAATTGTGGAAAATTTTCTAAGTCAGGATGGCACATTTTGGTATTATTTTGGTATTAAAGTGTTTTATCAAATTCCTCTGAAACTATGGGAAATTTGTTAAAAAAAATTTACGAGTTAATTAATTTTGCGCTAAAATGACTTGAAACCCAAAAATGTTAAAGATGATTTTAAAAATTAGTGTGATATACCCACTAATATTTTTTTCAAAAATGTTGAAATATCTCTAAGTCGGGATAACCAAATACTTTGAAAAACGAGTCAATCGACAGATTAATGAATTTTGGTGAATTTCAATTCAGTTTCATTTTAATAATACTTATGTTTCAATCTTGTTATTTTTCAGAAGCTTCAAGAACTTCAAGCACAGGCCGTTCATCAATGACAAATGCATTCGGTGTGGTGAAGAATATCACTAATAACAACATGGAATCATCAGGTGAGTAGATTTGGCTGTTGCATATGAATAATTTCCGTTTTTTCACTAACTGCAACTGCTGCACTAAAAATGGTATGAAAATACCAAATTTTGGTATTACTTGTTCAAATACCAGCGACCATAATGTGCTCTTGGTTGCCCAGTAATAGATGGTAAAATACCATGAAATCATACCAAAATCATGTATGTGAAAGACCACAGAAATACCAAAATATGATTTTCCAAGGGCGCGGGAATACCTAAAAATAAAACCATGGCAATACCAAGTTTTGGAACACAGAAAAAAAAAATCATGGTAATATTACATCTGGGAAGGGGTACATCTTTTATGTCAGAAAAAAGGTGTAATTTTAACAGAGGAGTGCTATCGACTGGTGGATCAATGCCATAGTCGCCATAGTTGAACACGAATTCAGCGAAAGTGTTTTTAGAACTTTTTCGGTGCAAAAGTGTTCTATTACCAGTTAGTTTTTTTTTTTTTTTTTGTACTGCAACCGTTTCTCTTGGATAGTATTTAATTTAAATTTGCATTAATTACAGCCGATTGATGCTAGTTGTCCCTCAGGATGTGACTGTTTTTGCTGTATTACTAAAGCCACCTGACAAAAGACGAACCATTTTTTGTAAGATTTTTTTTTTTTTTTTTTGTTTGTTCGCTTTATGTAATTCATGTATGTTTTTAATTTAATCATGTATTATGTCTTGTTTGTAGAACCCTTGAAAATGATATTATATATATCGAAACGTCGGGCATAAAAAACAAAATTTCGTTTTACTTGCTACTGGGACTGATAAGCCGAGAACTAAATTTGGGTGTAATTTTACTTCTGGAAATGTGTAATTTTACCACTTTTCTGGTGTAATGCCACTTTTTCAGTCTAAATTGAGGTAAAATTACATCATTAAAGAGGTAATATTCAACCTTCCAAAATTAAAGCTTCCAAATTAACATTATTTTTTCTGTGTATTCAAGCAATGTTCAAAAATCCAGAAGACCTCAACTTGGTATTGAAATGGTTTTATTTTGAGATATTATTTTACCCTTGGAATAACATGGTTTGGTATTGTTGTGCCCTTACACATACAAGATTTTGGTATGATTTCATGGTATTTTACCATCTATTACTGGGCAACCAAGGGCACATTTTGGTCGCTGTTATTTGCCCAAGTAATACCAAAATTTGGTATTCCCGTGTTATTTACCCCTGCTCGGGTGGTTAGCGTTTACATTAGCACTAAAGGGTCGTTCAAAAATTACGTTGACATTTTTGGAGAGCGTTATGTAGTTGTTCATGCTCGCAATAATTTTTGTTTCGGGTATCATCAATTGCGGTAGTTTGGTCAAATTTGTGAAAAGGAGTTAATTTGATTTTGAATGGTCCTTAACTTGCCACTTGCTATCGACGCCACCATACTGTAACCGTTGGTCACAGTTCTTGAACGAACCTTCACTTTTCAATTTATTTCCCGTTCATACAACACTACACGACACAAGCAGTGAAGGGTTATCCGTACCGCTGCAAACACGCAGATCCTGACAGCGCTAGGTCAGGACTGCACGAAAAGTGGGAGGAATAGAAAATGGGGTTTTTCCCTCCCAAAATGAGGAGGTTGTTTACCTCCGACGCCGAGGACAAGAATCGGCCTCTTTTAATATCAGGCGTTCGTGCGGTGCAGTCGAGGTTCCGGAGTGCCAGTACCGTTTATTACTGGGCACGTCTTGGCCTTCCGGTGGAAGTGCCCGCGGAAGATACCTGTCCCGTATCCCGGAACTCGGTGCCGTACGGTGGTCAATCTAGCCCTGTAAGTGCGGCGGTGCCGTTGGCTACATCTAACCGTCAAGGACCAACCCGAATCTCTGGCGCAGGGCGCCATCACCGTCAAGGAGATTTTCCCCTCTCGGCGCGACCGGATTGGCAGTAGCCAGGTCCGCCGATTCCGACAACGAGGGAAGACGCCTGCCGCAGGAAGGATCGGCAACGCCCGCTCGACCTTGCCTCGCGGTTTCCAGCGCAGCAACAACAACAGCCGTCAACCGTTATTCGGCTGCAACGAAGACGACCCCCCCCCCCCCCCCCACGGGACTTCCGGCGGCACAGTCGAGGGCGCTCCTGTGACCGGCCAACGCAGAGGAGAACGCCGAAGGCGTTCAATCCCGGAGAGCTGCTGCTGGTAAAAACGGTACGTTTATTCCTTGAAGTGCTCACCCCAAAAACACACACACACTTTACACGATACAGAAAAATACATGATTTAAAGTTGAAAAGTGTGGTTCTTGATTTTTATTTCCTTTCCGAGTCTCTCTTGAATCGCTTAGTAGTAATGCCGACCCTGAGATGATGAGTAGTCAGTAGCTCAGGTCTACGACTACCTTTTAATTAATGGTCTCTGCCCTGAAAAAATGGAATGAGCTAGCCCTCCTTGACAACTGATCAAGCCATTAGTTTCAATACAGTTAACGGATTAGGTTAAGGTACGTTTGTCTATTTTAGTATCGCGATGTTGCTGGCAGTAAATGTGGAAGTTTTTGACAAAATTGTGACTGTCTACCTTAATGGATCGATTTCCAATGATCATCATATTTGAGAAGGATGAAACAGAGTCGTTTCATGACTACCGAATAATCCACCGACCAAACGCATAAAAATGACCATAAAATTGAAAGAGCCATCTATCCGTCCATCTTCTCAAGAAACTCAATAACATCTAACCACGACATGCGAGTGTGTGTGTTTAAGAGTGTGGCAATATTAATTGAAGCACGTTCTGATATTTTTTTCTCTTCTGCTAGTGTTTGAAAAGGTTTCGTGCCGGTAAGCGTTAAAGAGTGGTAATTTATCTCAATAAAATTAATATGAGTGGGTGCAAGCAAGATTGGTTGTGTACAAGTTATGCAACGCTTCATCCTTTGAAGGACTGAGCTTTTCAAATTTTCGAGCGACATTTAGTTTTTTGACGGTTTGATTTATTTTATTTCGACCATTGAAAACTAAGTTTAGAGTTGGAAACTGCTTCAATATATTTAAATTTATTAAAGCTTTACTTTAATAAATTTCAATCTTTTTCATGTGTACTTTATCGTATGAAAGGATGTAGCCAAGGTGACAGTCCGCTTAGCTCCCAAGTGACTGACGCTAATAAAATCATTGTCACTTGATTAAAATTTTAAGCGAGTTAATTAGATATAAAATTTAATTTATTTTGCTTTCTTTCCAACAGCGCCGTCACCGACTTGACGTTCGGTGTCCTGGTGCCGGATGATGATGAAATCAACCAACCAGGGCCAGAGAGGACCTCTCCAGGGGGAAAGCGATAGCGATGGCCTTTCGTGAGGCTGCAGGCCATGGCCGTTGTTTGGTGCCCACTGCAGATCATCCAGACATGACACGATAAAGTTATTTTACGACACAATACTTACGGGCAGACATGCATTGGCACGCTCTGCACTGGTACTTCAAATTAGCACTTACCTCAAGTTCTACGCACACTGCGCATTGCACAGTGCTAGTGCTATTTTTTAACACTCCCTTATAGCACTCCCATAAACTTAAAAAAAATTGGTTGGCACTAGTCTTGCTGGTCAATTTGGTGCATTTTAATGAACTGGGATACTTTTTGTGCCCCTAACGGCTACAAGCGTTGATCCATTCGCCCAAGTACTGAAAATCTAGTAAAAATTCCAGGTTCCCATGCCATATTGAAAGACTTTTCGCGATAATCTAAAAGAAAAAAAGTGGCGCTTTTATTACACCAACATAAAATTTGTTAACCTTGCAGAGAATAGAACCATGGACCTTTCACTTCCAAGTTTTCAACGCAAGCACTGCACTAAACTTTATGATACAAATTGATGAAATTATTTGCACGACTTTCCAGTGATCGATGACAATCAAAACCAGATAAACAAAAGAAAAATGCGTCCTAGTTACCAGTGTCGCTAGAGTGCAAGGGCGAGTGCTATGATTGATAGCGCAGTGCTATTCGCTAAAATAGCACGCGTGCTATCCGCGCGCAGTGCCAATGCAAGTCTGCTTACGGGCGATGCCACTGGTTGGTGTTGTCCTTGTGACTGGATGCTAAACTTATTCAATTGTCAAAAATTTAAGATTTTTCAATAAAATTTAATTTGAAAGGATCAAATTTTCTCAAAAAAAAAAAAAACATTCAAGTTTAAAACACGCTAGAATTGGACCACCCTATCCAACCTGGATCTGGCGCCCTTTTAAAGGTTCGACTTCCATCCTTAAATCAACGCTAAACAAAAAAAAACCGTTTAAAATCACTGCAGCAGGTTAGAAAGTAGCGATTATTTCCGGATAAGCGTGAAATTAGACCTTAAAAGCGAGCAACAAGGACTTAGTTAGTTGATCACAGAACTGGTGGGCCAGCTGATTACGGCGGTGATAACGTCACTCTAACCTAGTTTAATGTGCCACAAGCAACCCCGGCCGGGTGGAAAAGGCGACTCCTGTTGCACCGTTAAGCTTGGAGGGAGGGTCTTTCTGACAAAAGTGTCAATCGGAAGGGGAGATTTGGGAGACACTGATATAAGCTTTCTTCTTAGAACCAGCAGGAGCAAAGTTTGTCGCAGTCTCCCGTTGCTTTCTTTGGATTTTCTCTAACCTTTTAACCTTCCCTTGGTATTAAAAAAAAATCACACATAAGGTATTGGGGTCCTTTTCGACCCCAAACTTTAAAAAATCGACAAAAATCCAGTTTTTGACCGATTCCGGTTTTTTTGGTCACAAATGAAAGCTTAGAACGTCCCCTTTCCGATATCGACCTGGAAAACCGGATTTGGTCACTGTGGCCACTGGGAATCGGCTAAAACCGGAAAAAGGCCTTTTTGAGACCCCAACTTTGACGACCTGTATCTCCGGTAAATTTCAACCAATCAGGATGCTCCGGGTTGCATTCGACAGGTGTATACGTGTACTTTGACCACAAATATTAATATCAGGGCCAGGTGACCTACCGGTTCCGGAAATCCGGAACATCCGAAAAGTTCATAATTTACTGTTTTTCACGTATATGTGATACCAATACTCTCATGATAGTTGAAATTGATCCATAAAACTTACTAAAAACACAATACACGATTGCCAGAACCACTCTGGAGTGTTAGTGGCCACTTCCGGGTAACTTGGAACCGGTTCCCGGGTACCCGATGAACGGCCAATTTGATTTTTTGTTGAAAACCCATCATGTTGCATATCAAACTTCATGAAATTGAAAGATATGTCCATCTTTGATAATGCCGTTAATCGCTGAGCCATCCTGGCCAATCTGGAACCGGTTACCGGTGGCCCTTTGGGGACACTCCCGGAATATGAGAGAAACCCTATCATCCGACGTATCAAACATCATGAAATTGAAAGATATGTCAATCTACGGTCATGCCGTTGTTCGTTGACCCATTGTGACTAATCTGGAACCGGTTACCGGTGGTCCCTTGGGGACACTCCCGGAATATGAGAGAAACCCTATCATCCGACGTATCAAACTTCATGAAATTGAAAGATATGTCAATCTACGGTCATGCCGTTGTTCGTTGACCCATTGTGACCAATCTGGAACCGGTTACCGGTGGCCCCTTGGGGACACTTCCGGAATATGAGAGAAACCCTATCATCCGACATATTAAACTTCATGAAATTGAAAGATATGTCAATCTACGGTCATGCCGTTGTTCGTTGACCCATTGTGACCAATCTGGAACCGGTTACCGGTGGCCCCTTGGGGACACTCCTGGAATATGAGAGAAACCCTATCATCCGACGTATCAAACTTCATGAAATTGAAAGATATGTCAATCTACGGTCATGCCGTTGTTCGTTGACCCATTGTGACCAATCTGGAACCGGTTACCGGTGGCCCCTTGGGGACACTTCCGGAATATGAGAGAAACCCTATCATCCGACATATTAAACTTCATGAAATTGAAAGATATGTCAATCTACGGTCATGCCGTTGTTCGTTGACCCATTGTGACTAATCTGGAACCGGTTACCGGTGGTCCCTTGGGGACACTCCCGGAATATGAGAGAAACCCTATCATCCGACGTATCAAACTTCATGAAATTGAAAGATATGTCAATCTACGGTCATGCCGTTGTTCGTTGACCCATTGTGACCAATCTGGAACCGGTTACCGGTGGCCCCTTGGGGACACTTCCGGAATATGAGAGAAACCCTATCATCCGACATATTAAACTTCATGAAATTGAAAGATATGTCAATCTACGGTCATGCCGTTGTTCGTTGACCCATTGTGACCAATCTGGAACCGGTTACCGGTGGCCCCTTGGGGACACTCCTGGAATATGAGAGAAACCCTATCATCCGACGTATCAAACTTCATGAAATTGAAAGATATGTCAATCTACGGTCATGCCGTTGTTCGTTGACCCATTGTGACCAATCTGGAACCGGTTACCGGTGGCCCCTTGGGGACACTTCCGGAATATGAGAGAAACCCTATCATCCGACATATTAAACTTCATGAAATTGAAAGATATGTCAATCTACGGTCATGCCGTTGTTCGTTGACCCATTGTGACTAATCTGGAACCGGTTACCGGTGGTCCCTTGGGGACACTCCCGGAATATGAGAGAAACCCTATCATCCGACGTATCAAACTTCATGAAATTGAAAGATATGTCAATCTACGGTCATGCCGTTGTTCGTTGACCCATTGTGACCAATCTGGAACCGGTTACCGGTGGCCCCTTGGGGACACTTCCGGAATATGAGAGAAACCCTATCATCCGACATATTAAACTTCATGAAATTGAAAGATATGTCAATCTACGGTCATGCCGTTGTTCGTTGACCCATTGTGACCAATCTGGAACCGGTTACCGGTGGCCCCTTGGGGACACTTCCGGAATATGAGAGAAACCCTATCATCCGACATATTAAACTTCATGAAATTGAAAGATATGTCAATCTACGGTCATGCCGTTGTTCGTTGACCCATTGTGACCAATCTGGAACCGGTTACCGGTGGCCCCTTGGGTACACTCCCGGAATATGAGAGAAACCCTATCATCCGACGTATCAAACTTCATGAAATTGAAAGATATGTCATGCCGTTGTTCGTTGATCCATTGTGACCAATCTGGAACCGGTTACCGGTGGCCCCTTGGGGACACTCCCGGAATATGAGAGAAACCCTATCATCCGACGTATCAAACTTCATGAAATTGAAATATATGTCAATCTACGGTCATGCCGTTGTTCGTTGACCCATTGTGACCAATCTGGAACCGGATACCGGTGGCCCCTTGGGTACACTCCCGGAATATGAGAGAAACCCTATCATCCGATGTATCAAACTTCATGAAATTGAAAGATATGTCATGCATTGTTTTTTGTTTTTTGTTTTTTGTTTTTTGTTTTTTGTTTTTTGTTTTTTGTTTTTTGTTTTTTGTTTTTTGTTTTTTGTTTTTTGTTTTTTGTTTTTTGTTTTTTGTTTTTTGTTTTTTGTTTTTTGTTTTTTGTTTTTTGTTTTTTGTTTTTTTTTTTTTGTTTTTTGTTTTTTGTTTTTTGTTTTTTGTTTTTTGTTTTTTGTTTTTTGTTTTTTGTTTTTTGTTTTTTGTTTTTTGTTTTTTGTTTTTTGTTTTTTGTTTTTTGTTTTTTGTTTTTTGTTTTTTTGTTTTTTGTTTTTTGTTTTTTGTTTTTTGTTTTTTGTTTTTTGTTTTTTGTTTTTTGTTATTTGTTTTTTGTTTTTTGTTTTTTGTTTTTTGTTTTTTGTTTTTTGTTTTTTGTTTTTTGTTTTTTGTTTTTTGTTTTTTGTTTTTTGTTTTTTGTTTTTTGTTTTTTGTTTTTTTGTTTTTTTGTTTTTTGTTTTTTGTTTTTTGTTTTTTGTTTTTTGTTTTTTTGTTTTTTGTTTTTTGTTTTTTGTTTTTTGTTTTTTGTTTTTTGTTTTTTGTTTTTTGTTTTTTGTTTTTTGTTTTTTGTTTTTTGTTTTTTGTTTTTTGTTTTTTGTTTTTTGTTTTTTGTTTTTTGTTTTTTGTTTTTTGTTTTTTGTTTTTTGTTTTTTGTTTTTTGTTTTTTGTTTTTTGTTTTTTGTTTTTTGTTTTTTGTTTTTTGTTTTTTGTTTTTTGTTTTTTGTTTTTTGTTTTTTGTTATTTGTTATTTGTTTTTTGTTTTTTGTTTTTTGTTTTTTGTTTTTTGTTTTTTGTTTTTTGTTTTTTGTTTTTTGTTTTTTGTTTTTTGTTTTTTGTTTTTTGTTTTTTGTTTTTTTGTTTTTTGTTTTTTGTTTTTTGTTTTTTGTTTTTTGTTTTTTGTTTTTTTGTTTTTTGTTTTTTGTTTTTTGTTTTTTGTTTTTTGTTTTTTGTTTTTTGTTTTTTGTTTTTTGTTGAAAATGCCCCAAGAAACAAGACAGCGCACCAGAAACTGCGTCGCTCTGCAGGGTTTAGAATTTGTGTGACAGTTTTACGAGCTAATATTATCAACGAGCTGCCCTCCCTCTTTCTTGGGTGGTTGTTATTATTTTAAACTTTCGTCATGGCCCGTTGTTTTCCTCCGTTCCGCAACCACTCCCCGTTATCGTCATCTTGCTAGCCATAAAAATGATCAACCCTCGGGGGACATAATGACGGTATACAGAGAAGCAAGAAAAAAATCTTTTGTTTGGAAAGGCCCCCTCCCCCATCCTTTTTTGAGGAGTGAGTCGAGTGTTGAGCGGAAGTGAAGAAGGGAAAGTTAGGTTTGGGTTGTGGCCAGCACCGGCGATGCGGAAAATTGAAGTGCTAAAACAGGACCCCCGAACCCGTAAAGCAGATAATGGCTAACCATTCTTCAAAGTGCAGGATTTCTTGTGCTAACTTTTTTGTTGAGAGGGAGGAAACGGGGTTGAAGTTAGTTTTGAAGATCTGGGGTGAAATCTCTGGAATGTCACAAAAAGTGGCACATGGTCAGAGAAGTTTGTACAAATGTTTGACCAATTTCTTGTGGATATGGTATCGAGGAGTGAGTCACATTATTTAGCCATCCCACTTTTTTATTTTTATGATTAATTTGTTTGTTAACATTTCCAACATATATTTTATTTAGCATTAAAATTACTTGAAACAAAAAAACTTAAATCTCCAGTACAGTAATGTTCCACTCTGCTACACAAATAATCTGAAAGCTAAACCTGTAAACCTCACCTTCTCCATAAAACAGGAATGATGCCGGACGGGGGGTTTTACCTGACCCCTCAAATACAGATTCACACCTTCTCCCCCCCAAAAGAAGATAAAACTGCTACCCCAAGGGGATGATTGTAAGATCTTGAGCTGCCAACCCCTTGAAGTAAATCTTTGCTGCAGCCTCGCAAAATCTTGACAAATTGTGAACTGCCCCGTACTACCGCAGCAAATTTATCATCAACCCGCCCAAGTCAGCGATACACTTTCATCTTTCCCCAGCGGTGCTTACCGCGAGGGGGAGGGGATCTAATCTGGATTCGCATCTGGATTAGCAGTAAATTAAGCTCGATTGTTTCGCGCGAAATCTGGACTCGTCATCAATTTGATTAGCTAATTAGGTTAGTCGGATTTTGGCTCGGCAACCACCCCGAGGGGGTTTCTAAGACGCGACGGGGTTTGTTTGTGGGAAATTTTACGTTTAGTTTGGAATCGTGGAAACATAAATGTGAAACCACAGGTTAAAATGTTGAAAAGGCCTCAACTTATATTTTTTGTTTTATTCCAGACATTTCTTCCTATTTTTTTGTTTTTTTTTTTTTTAAATCAGGGTTTTACAAAATTTTATTCCCATATTGTTTTGGTCACCAATAAATGATGATAATTAAATTTTAATCGGACTATTTCGGCAAAAACTGACACAAATTTTAGAAGAAAAATTATGAGTATTTGTTTCTCAACTCTGGTTCAGACAGGGGAGGGAGGATATAAAATAATACAAACAAATTTTACAATTTATAAATATAGTTTTAAATGTTTGAAGCAAAAAGTTTCACAAAATGCTCATAAATATCTCTCAGATATGCTACAACAGTTAGTTTGAAGACAACAATAATTTCTTGAACATGAGCAATTCTCTACGAAATCGTTTTTTGGAAAGGCTTTAAAATCACTCGAAAAATTTACTATCGACTCAGAATCAAATTCTGTACAAATGTCTGTGCGTGTGTATGTCTGTAAGTCCGTGCACCGAAAAATATGCACACGATTATCTCCGGACTGGCAGAACCGATTTGGACCGTTTTGGTCTCATTCGATCCGTCTTGGGGTCCCATAAGACCCTAGTAAATATTATGAAATTTAGCAAAGTACTTAAAAAGTTATGCTAAAAAACGATTTTAGCTAAACTTCTGATGATTGTAAAAGGGTGGTTTTTCATAAGAAAACCCGTCATGCTATATATTTTTAGGAAGTTATTTGAAAGACCTTCCCAACGCGTTCAAAAGATTGAAGATCTGACAACCTCATCAAAACTTATGAGCACTTAAGTGTTATTTATACACTTTTTTGAGGCCGGATCTCAAATATTTTGATGAAAAAGTTGTCCGGATCTATCATGCGTCAATCTTTGGAAAGGTGATCAAAATACCTTTCCAACGAACCCAAAAGATTGAAGATCTGACAATCCTATCAACATTTATAAGTACTTTAGTGTTTTTAATACAATTTTTTTTGAGGCCGGATCCCAGATATTTTGATTAAAAATAAGTGTTATTTATACACTTTTTTGAGGCTGTGTAGTGTATTCACTTTATGGGTGCAAGGAAGGCACCAATCACCTTAAGGTGGATTTAGTAACGTTTTTTTTTTACTCCGGCTAAACATTTTTTTGGTGCCTTCGGTATGCCCAAAGAAGCCATTTTGCATCATTGGTTTGTTCATATAATTTTCCATACAAATTTGACAGCTGTCCATAAAAAAATTATGTATGAAAATTCTAAAATCTATATCTTTTGCAGGAATTTTTTGACTGATTTGGTGTCTTTGGCAAAGTTGTAGGTACATGGTAAAAATATACTTAATTTGCACAACACGATTTTTTTTCTGATATGTTTTAGGGCACATTAAATGTCAACTTTCCAGACATTTCCATAATGGGCAAAAAATTTTTGACCGAATTATGAATTTTTGAATTAATACTGTTTTTTTTCCAAAAAATCCAAATAATGGTCGCAAAAAATTTTCAACATAATTTTTCGATGTAAAATCGAATTTGCAATCATAATTAACTTTGATTAATTAAATTTTGTTACAGTGCACCGTTTTGTAGTTATAGTCATTTTTAGGTAATCATTTTTTAAATTAGTGTCCATGTTTGCCCATTTTTGAAAAAAATATTTTTGAATGACTGAGAAAATTCTATATATTTTGTTTTCTTGAACTTTGAAGATACGACCCTTAGTTGTTGAGACATATCCATGCAAAGGTTTAAAAACAGGAAAATTGATGTTTTCTAAGTCTCACCCAAACAACCAACCATTTTCTAAGTTTGATATCTCAGCAAATTTTCAGTGTTAAAATATGAAACATTCATGAAATTTCCTATTTTTTCGAAAACAATCTTTTATTTTCAGACATTTCAAAAAGGCCAAACATTAAATAGTACGCCCTTTTGAAATTTTAGTTTTTATTAATTTTTTTTAAATATTGTTTTCGAAAAGATCGGAAAAATTTACGAATGTTTCATATTTTAAGACCAATATTTCAACTTATAAAAAAAAACTGCGGCTATTTTCGATAAAGTTTTCTGAAAATGGCTATAACTTGAAAACTGTAAACTTTATGAAAATTTCACTTAAGAACTTTTTGATTGCAATTTGATTTTACGAAAAATGAAGTTGAAAAATCATTGCGTTTGATATTTTGATTTTTTTTTATCAGTTTTGTTTAAATATTCAAAACTTGGTCATAGATTTTTTGCACAACCTGGAAATTATATTTATTATATCTGTTTGCAAATCAAGTTTTAGTGACAATTAAAAATCACAATTTTTAACCGAGTTTCATTTGCAACTGTGTAGGCCTTAGCCATACCTACAACTTTGCCGAAGACACCAAATCGATCACAAAATTCCTTCAAATGATAAGGATTTTTAAATTTTCATACTTCATTTTTGTATGGACAGCTGCCAAATTTGTATGGAAAATTATATGGACAAACTTAGGATGCAAAAAGGCTTGTTTAGGCATACCGAAGGCACCAAAAAAGTTTCAGTTGGATTAAAAAAAATCGAATTGCCGAAATCTGATAAAATTGCTAACATTTTAAGCTCTGTTTCCGAACTGTGGTTCAAAAATTCAAAGTGTAAATAAGCCTTCAAGTGTTCCATTTTAAAAATGCGAAAAAAATCTTTATGCAATAATTTAGGCCGTTGGAAATATTTTTCAAAGTTTATGTCATCTTTGAAAAGGATGTTAAAACATATGAATTTATAAACTGGACTTGCATTTTAAAAACCATCTTCTGAAGATTGCTGTATAATTTTGTTTCCCAATACAGATTCCCTCTAGATAAACAGATTCCCAGGGTAGATTAAAACTTCCAACCTTAACCATTTCCGCATCACGGTCCATCCTAGTCAAACATCAAGTGCACTACGACCTTAAGTGCACTCAAATAACATCCGCGCCCGCGTTTTCGGAAGATCAAAAACTGCATCTTCCCCATAGCATAGCGTTTACGGGGGAAACTTTCGCAGATTAAATTACTCTTTCCCCCTGCAGAGGAAGTTGGTTTGAGGGGGAGCTCTCGCCATAACAGCAATTAGTACCAGAAATCTTTGCAATTAGCGACTAGTATCTGCTACTAGTGAAACATAACTGATGGTGTTTGCAAAACCAAAAATGAACACAACACAAAAAAAAATCACGCCCAAAAACAACCAACCGCACACCGTAACATCGTTCATCAAGCAAACCAAACATGCCGGGGGGTAATTTTGGCACTTTTTTTATTTAGTCAAGGGTAAAGTGGTAATTTTGGAACGCACTTTTCAGATATTTTTTCAATTGAATTATTTTAGTGAAGTTACAATTTCCACGCCATTTATATCTCATCGAACTCTGGGCAACAATTGACAAATCCCTCCGAGCAACCGTTTTGCCCTGCAGCACTCGAAAAAACTCGTCACGAACCGTGTCCGAGTTGTTCATCACCGAAAATTAAAAACCCCTCTCGAGAGCCAACCAGCCCAGCCTTCAACTCCACGTGAAGTGCTCTCCTCGCGGTACGTGTGAATTGCTTTATTTTGGAGTGTGTTATTGTTGGTGATTTTTGAAAATTTGATGAGATTTCAAAAGGTTCAGATGCCTTAAATGTCTGTTTGATGATATTTTTGGTATTTTTCGACTCTAATATAAGAATAATACAAAATATACTATTTTAAACAAAAAATCTTGCACACGATAAAAATCAAGGTTTCCCCAAACCGTTAAGCCCGGAAGGATGTGATTTATTATTTCGAAACGTGCTCCAATACGGTCTACTTCACGATGCTATTAGCGTTTTTTTATGATTATTTTAATCCGTTTCATTGCTGCATTTAGTTCCAAACCTGCGAGCCGCATGTTAACCAATTTAACGAAGCTGCCAAATTGAAGGTGAAACAAAAAAAGGGATTACAAAACATGTGGGCTAATTTAGTTCGTAATTTAGGTTTCTGTTTCAAGCCAAGATGACGTGATGAGACAGCGACGATGCCTCCGAGTAAGTACCGATGATCATGTGCAATTACGTGAAAACCACGCGGAGACGATGACCGTTGCCAAAAAAAGAGGTGAGGACTTGCAGCAGGCTGTTGGTCAGTTGGTTGTCGATTATGCAACTGACAGCGGTGCAGCTGTGATTAATTTCCACAATTGGTGAGTGGTACTGCACCTTAATTTGGTGATAATGGTTTGGGAACTTGTTTCGGAATCAGTAATTTTTCAGCAATATCAAAGGAAAATATGACAGTGATTTGTATTTTTAATTCACATAGGAAACAAAAAAAGTTCACAAATCACAAAAATTCAATTTTATTAACCTTACGATATTAAAGGCATTTTTGAAAATCAAATTCTCCATGACCTATGCTGTAGATAACGTCTATAAAAGATAACGTTTTAGATTTAGTGACAATACATTTATAACAAAAAATACATATTTTGAATAACAAATAAACGATGGACGACCCTTAATGGAAGCGTCCATCGTAAAAGCATAAGATGTCCTCTTTCCTAAACCGACTCGGAAAACCAATTGTTACTACCATGTTTTGCAATCATAAGTTATCTAAATACTAAGTTTGACATTTTTTCGCATAAAAGGTAATTTTCATGGCACAGTACAGCAAAACCATAGAAAAAACTTATGTAATATGGTACTAGTAAACTGGTAACTTTGAAACAAAAAAATTTGGAAATTAAACTTTTTATGATAAAAAGTCCGATAAAAAATTGTTTTCATGTACCATACAAAAGGAACGTTTGGGCAATGTTTCAACCAAATAAAAAAATAAATCATAAATAGTGAAATTTAACAAGTAAAAACAAAACAAAAATATGAAATCATGCGATTTTCATACCGATTTCAATGTCAACTTGTCAACTCCGGCTGAATCTTCTGAATAATCGCTGATTGCAAACTTGAATTCAATCAGAAATAGTGCTTAAATGATATTTTATAAATTTTAAACTCGTATTCGATTATAGCAAAATTTCAACAAGTTTCACTTACACCATTGAAATTTGTCTCTTAACCATCAATGATAATTAAGTTCATTTTGATTTTAAATGTTTGAAAGTGATCCAAATCAGCAATTCACTGAGATTTCGGTAAGTAGATTTTTTATTTGTATTTTTGAATCCGTCTGAAACTTTTGTGTTGTCTTCGGTATGCCCAAAGAGGCCATTTTGCATCATTAGTTTGTTCATATACTTTTCCATACAAATTTGGCAGCTTTCCATACAATAAAAGATATATGAAAATTCAATAATCTTTATCTTTTGAAGGAATTTTTTGATCGATTTGGTGTCTTCGGCAAAGTTGTATGTTTGCCCCATATTGAAAAAAATATTTTTAAAAAGCTGAGAAAATTCTCTATATTTTGATTAATGAACTTTGTTGATACGTCTCTTAGTTGCTGAGATACAGTCGTGCCTCGGTTTAGCACCGCATATGGGGGATGCAAAACCGAGGCGTGCATAACTGAAGCACAGAGCTTATGGGATTTTGGCTATATGGGAGACATTGGCTATAATAGTATGAAAAATCATGCAAAAATATAGTGTTTTGGAATCGGGATGATGTCAGCTAACCATTAAAATTATAATTACATGAAAATTTTCACAAAAATACGTATTTTTTCTGTATTTTGAAAATGCATTTTTTTCTCTAAAGAAACCAAAAAAAGTATATTGTTATTGCAATATAGGTAACAAATGATCAGATTTTTTTTCATACATTTCAAATGTTAAACATTTTTTTTCAAAAATGCTCAAAATTTTTATGAAACTGCGTATTTTCTAAAAAAAAATACACAAAATTTCAGTTTTTACAATATGGGTATCAAACGATTGGGATTTTTTTCTACATTTCGAATTTTATAACAACTTTTTTTTTGAAAATACTTAAAATTTTCTAAAAACAACATATTTTTGAAAAAATACTCAAAATTTCAGTTTTTACAATATGGGTACAACACGATTAGGATTTTTTAATACATTTCGAATGTAATAACAACAAAACGAAAAAACGAAGTTGACTTTATAGCTGTCGGCCACTATTGCTAGTACCAACCACTAGTGTCTTACTTTTATCTATAAGGACTTCGCCGCCCTGGGCTCCTAAGTGTATGAAAGTATGGCTCGGAGCGACGGCGCCGGATACCCGTATTTACACAAAGAATTTTAGAGCGCCCGCCGCGGGATTCGAACCAGCAACCTCTGGATTGTGAGTCCAGTGCCCAGTCCGATTAAAACACACGGGCGGGACCAAAATGTAATAACAACATTTTTTGGAAATAGGGGAAGGTGGGGCAAGACGACCATATGGGGCAAGAGGAACAATCGCTCCTACGGCCGTAATTTTTACAATTTTGATTATTTCCAGTATGAGGAATTGTTGCTAGCAATGCAATTAGCTGATTCTACTACCACATAACCGCCAAAATGACGTAAACGCCACGGGGCATAAGATTTAATGAAGTTTTTTTCAAAACCTTTGTTTTCTTATAATATTTGGAAAGTACAAAATAAGGCTTAGGGTTCGTTTTAAGGCTCATTTTATCAAAATGCTATTTTTCCTAGATCAGTAGTGTCCCTACCAATGACATGCACCTATTACAAAGTATGATTTAACTTTTGGTTATTTTTGTTGAGAGCTTTTAAAAAATCTTGTTCAGGTGGGGCAAGTGTACCATATGGATTTTTAGTATGGAAAAAAATACGAATTGCTGCAAGAACATATTTTATAGGGAAATAAATACATGAAAGTACTTAAAAACTGATAAACAATCCTTAAAAAAAAATTGTTCATACAAAGTATAGTGATATTACTAAAATTTACTATTTATCATCGAAGTAGTTTTTTTTTTTCGTAAAAACGATAAAATTTTTAGTAAAATATTATTATTTAATCTAAAAATGAAGAAACCATTCAAATACATTCTAATCTGATGTATCTAAGTGATAACAGTTCAATTGTTAGCAAATTAACATGTTTTTTTCATGCATTGTTCCTCTTGCCCCAACGGGTTGTTCGTCTTGCCCCACTAGTTGAGTAGAACGTACGGAAAATCAAAAAATTTAAAATCAATTTTTCACATTAAAAAACAGGATTTTTTAAAAACTTCTTCTATCAAAGTCTTAGTCAAGACCTAGAATAAGATGATTATAATAAAATCCGACAGATTTTTTAACTTTTTAATGGGTTATAACGAGCATTTCCTTAGCTTGTTACACTTGCCCCACTTTCCCCTACACCATATTCTTGATTTACACAGCGAAATGGGGGTGTTTAAATCGAGAATCGTTTAAAAAAAGACTGTCATTGACTTAAATTGAGAATCTGACTTAAATCAAGAATCTTTGGGATTTCGTAATTTGTCGGAGTATTTTCAAAATTTATCAATTGTGCATTGTTTAGTTATGTTATTAAAACATTTAAGCATGGTTTTGGAACACCTGGGATGTTCTAGTCCATCCGAAACTTCCGGGAATTTTGTGCAACTGGCTTACCAAAGAAACAAGTCGAAACTTCAAAATTTTGACAACGGATCCTACCCCGACTACTTCAGTGAGTGCGGTAGACTACAGTACATTGTTGTAACAACTTATTGGGATGATCTGGGTCATCCAAGGACTCCCTGGAGTTATGACCTGTGGGTCTACCGCCGTAACACGCCAGAGGTCGACGGATTTTGACCCCGGAATATACCCACATAGCTTCAGTGAGTATGGTAGACTACTTTCCAGATGTGTTTGGATGTCCTGGGTCATCCAAGATCTCCCTGGAGTTAAGATCTGTGGGTCTACCACCGTAACAAGCCAGAGGTCGACGGTTTTTGACCCCGGAACATACCCGCATAGCTTCAGCGAGTATGGTAGACTACTTTCCAGATGTGTTTGGAAAGTCCTGGGTCATCCAAGGACTCCCTGGAGTTATGACCTGTGGGTCTACCGCCGGAACACGCCAGAGGTGGACGGTTTTTGACCCCGGAACATACCCGCATAGCTTAGGCGAGTATGGTAGACTACTTTCCAGATGTGTTTGGATGTCCTCTGTCATCCAAGATCTTCCTGGAGTTAAGATCTACAGGTCTACCACCGTAACAAGCCAGAGGTCGACGGTTTTTGACCCCGGAACATACCCGCATAGCTTCAGTGAGTATGGTAGACTACTTTGCTGATGTGTTTGGATGTCCTGGGTCATCCAAGGACTCTCTGGAGTTAAGATCTGTGGGTTTACCGCCGTAACAAGCCAGAGGTCGACGGTTTTTGACCCTGTAACATACCCGCATAGCTTCAGTGTGTATTGTAAAGTAGTCCACTATACTCACTGAAGCTATGCGGGTATGTTCCGGGGTCAAAACCCGTCGACCTCCGGCTTGTTACGGTGGTAGACCCACAGATCTTAACTCCAGGGAGTGCTTAGATGACCCAGGACATCTCAACACATCTGAAAAGTAGTCTACCATACTCACTGAAGCTATGCGGGTATGGGGTCTGGGGTCAAAAACCGTCGACCTCCGGCTTGTTACGGCAGTAGACCCACAGATCTTAACTCCAGGGAGTCCTTGGATGACAGAGGACATCCAAACACATCTGGAAAGTAGTCTACCATACTCGCTTAAGCTATGCGGGTATGTTCCAGGGTCAAAATCCGTCGACCTCTGGCGTGTTACGGTAGTAGACCCACAGGTCATAACTCCAGCGAGTCCTTGGATGACCCAGGACATCCAAACACATCTAGAAAGTAGTCTACCATACTCAATGACGCTATGCGGGTATGTTCCGGGGTCAAAAACCGTCGACATCTGGCGTGTTACGGCGGTAGACCCACAGGTCATAACTCCAGGGAGTCCTTGGATGACCCAGATCATCCCAATAAGTTGTTACAACAATGTACTGTAGTCTACCGCACTCACTGAAGTAGGCGGGGTAGGATCCGTTGTCAAAATTTTGAAGTTTCGACTTGTTTCTTTGGTAAACCAGTTGAACAAAATTCCTGGAAGTTTCGGATGGACTAGAACATCCCAGATACTCCAAAACCATGCTTAAATGTTTTAATAACATAACTAAACAATATACAATTGATACATTTTGAAAATACTCCGAAAAATTACGAAATCCCAAAGATTCTTGTTTTAAGTCAGATTCTCAATTTAAGTCATGATCATTCTCATTTTAAGTCATGACTTAAAAAAAGTTGCGTAAATCGAGAATCGTTCAAAAAAAGGTGACTTAAAAAAAGAATATGGTGTACTCAAAATTTACAGAAAACTACGTATTTTCAAAAAAATACTCCATATTTTAGTTTTTAATAATATGGGTATCAAACGATCGGGATTTTTTCATATATTTTGAATGTAATATCAACATATTTTGAAAACACTAATTTTTTTTACAAAACTACATTTTTTTCGAAAAATACTTATAATTTCAGTTTTTCAATATGCGCGTGGATCAGGGTTTTTTGCATACATTTCGAATGTAATAAGAACATTTTTTGAAAATACTCAAAATTTTCACTAAACTACGTATTTTCGAAAAACTACTCAAAATTACAGTTTTTACAATAAAGTTCCAAATGATCGGGATTTGTTTACACATTTCAAAAGTTATAACGCAAATTTTATAAAATACTCCAAATTTTCACTATACTACGTATTGTTGAAAAAAAATACTCAATTTTTTTAAAATTATTTTAAAAAAGTATTGTTATTTTATTCGAAAAGTATGAAAAATCTCGATCGTTTGATACCCATATTGTTAAAACGGAAATTTTGAGTATTTTTTCGAAAAATCGTAGTTTTGTGAAAATTTTGAGTGTTTTCAAAATATTGTTAAAAACTGAAAACTGGAGTAATTTTTTCAAAAATTCGTGGTTTTGAGAAAATTTTGAGTATTTAAAAAAAGGTGCTATTACATTCGAAATGTATGAAAAAGTTCTGATCGTGCTGGACCGTGCTTAACCGACTCAGTTGAACGAATCAAAACCGGGGCAGTGCAAAACCGAGACGTGCAAAAGCGTGGCATGACTGTATATAGAATTTTTACAGCTTTTCAAAAAAAAAAAATATTTCAAAAGTGGGCAAACATGTGCACTAATTTAAAAAAAAATAACTGCGACTATTTTGAAAAAAAATACCAAAAAAATGGCGATAATTTGAAACCCTTTCACTTTATCCAAATTTCGCTTAAGTACATTTTGATTGCAAACTCTATGTTTTTATTATGGCGTTTTGGAGATTTAATCATTTTTTTTTTCATTTAGAAAAGTATTGGGTAAAGGGGGCACCTGTGCACAAAATTGAGAGAAAAAAAGGTTGACATATTAAGAGTATTACAGTTATCATATTTGTGAATGTTCTCCTAAATATAGTTATCTAACACTTTTCGAAATTTGTTGAAAAATACTTCTTGAGATGCTTTGGACACTTCTCTACATAGCTCCGTAGGGTTTCTTATGTGTTGTGTTCACATAATGATATTCATTGATCCTTAAGTAAGTAAAGTTCTGTTTTATTAAAACCCAAACTCTTCTTCCTGTAAATTTCAACAAAATCAATACAAGTTCATCGTCCACAGCTGCTGATTAATTATCCCAGCCTCCCCCCGGGGATAAGCGCACGTCAATCGGCGTTAATCTCGCGCTTTATCGGATTTTACGAGGGCGACAAATAAAATTAAAAAAAAGGTCGAAACAATGCCGCCCATTGACCCCGTCCGTCACTACAGCACCACGGTCGTCAATCTTTAAACTCACTAATCTTTAAACAAACAATGAACTTCGGGTCGGGTTGTCAACTGCCTTTTTGGCACATTCGCTAGGGATTATAGGTCGTATTTTTATTGAACGATGCATGAACTTTGCTGAATTGTTCGACTTGCAGTTCTGGGAGAGTAAATTTAAATCTGAATCTCACTGTGAGTGCGTCAGTGCGTTGCATTCCACGTTTGGACGGGCAGAAGAAAAGCTTTTTTTCGGGGAGGGCTTGGTGGCACGCAACACTGCTGAGTTCACACCGAGTGAAAGAAATGTTCGAGAGACACTGGGAAGGGTTATTGATTATAGTCATTTCGCGTGTGGTGCGGTACCAGCCAGCAGCCAGTCACATGCCACGATGAAACTGGCTTTGGAGGCTTTTTCTTCGAAGCTTCGACTTGTTGGCTGAGCCACGAAGGGCTGACAGATTGAGTGATTTTTAATGTCTATTATTCGGGCGCTGGGTTTTTGGGGTGATACATTGCATAAGAGCTGGAATTGTCGTGACACTACTCTCTGTCTGTCTAAAAAGGAAAGAAACTGTGCCTGAAACACGTGGTGTCAATGTGGGTTTTGGGGGTTGAAACATTTCGACACATTCCACATGCAGCCTAATGATCTTTCAATCGTTTTGATGAAAGGGCTTCACGTTGATTAAATAGTAATTGAGTTGAAACTGTGGTGGAATTATAATTCGACGCATTAATTAATCCGACTACTCTGAGATAATTTAATTTTCGAACATGATATTTTTAATTAAATAATCATTTAATTTAAACTTTTAAAGATAAATACTCAAAATGCAAAAATAAAAACAATTCTTTCTTACAGTTTCCCAACAAACTCGGCTTAAACGCAACCTCGATGGTGGATCATCAACTGGAAACTTATCCATTTGATGGTCACTCACCGACTGTCACGAACGGCTAAACTTTTGATTAGGCTTTGGCCTTACTCTCTTTCGCCCCCTGCTAAATCCAGTATGATTTGCACGTGCCACAACACCCTCCAAAATTTGGACTCCTTTTTGTTTTTTTAGCACTCCTCCTCTCAAGGTTTTAACTTGACCCCCCAAACTTCTCGCCAAATTCTGCGTGGGAGGACGACTTGTTCTCGTCAAAAATGGGCTTCTATTTGCCCACCCCTCCACGCTTCGTGAAAGGGCAGTGAAATGAAATGCAAATGTAGAACCATTAATATAAATTAGATTAGCGCCGGACGGACGAGAGCGCGCGCGGCCGGAATTTGCCAACAAAGCACGGTGACGACACGGTGACCGTGATGTTGGCGAATTGTGGCACTGTGAGCAAATGTTTTGATGGAAACTGCTCTTTTTGTCGAATTTTCGATGAATAATTTTTTTCTGCTTTTCAAAAAAAAATTATGGAATAATTTTCATTTGAGATTTTTTTTTAAGAAAAACTAAAATAAATTAAAAAAATATCAATAAAAGAAGCTTTGACATGAGAATAAAAAACAATTTAAAGAACATTGCATCTGCAAAATTTTATTTTGCTTTAAAAAAATAAATTGTTAAATGATTTTTAATATTTTTTGTCCTAATTCCCTAAAATTACTTAAAATAAATCTAACCGTGAGAAATGAATTTTAAATTGATTTCAATCAATTGCTTAAATTCCCATTAACAAAAAATTAAAAAAAAAAACCCGATTTAATATCACCAGAGGTGAAATAGAGCCTTTCTTACAAAATGATGAAACTCCGAGATATATTTTGGTGCAATTATTTTTTCAAAAACATAATGATACCATCCAGTGAGAATTTTACCTAAAGCTTCGAATCTTTTAAGGGTTAACCTCAAATGCCATTTTTTTTAATTTCAGAAGTACATTATTTGTCGCAAGACATTTAAATTTAATTAAGAAAAACATATTGGATTGACATTATTAGAAAAAAATAAAGGGTACTCAGTCAATAATGTTAGTCTATGATTAACTTAAAAAAATATGTATCGCAATTGCACTTTGTCGATCAATTATGAGAAGCCAGAAAGAACACTTTCACGCGCAGCGTAAAACGCGCAAGCGTAAAACGCTGGCGTTGAATCTTCGACTTGACGACTTGTCGAGCTTTCGAGCGAGAACGAGCCGGGACTTCGAATTTGATGTTCAGTATATGATTTTGTATAAATCCAAAAATGTAATAGGAAAAAATAGGGTAAAAATAAGACGAAAAACACTAAAATCGCTATATCTCTGGAAATACATTTTGGAAAAGCTTCAAATTTTGGGCCCAAACAGTTTATGGCGCATGTTTTCGAATGGCTTTTTGTTTGAAACTGAATTCTTTAAATTTGATAGTGTTATCTGTAAAATAGTCCAAAAAATACCTCTAAAAATGGCTTTGACCACATTTACTGGTCGAAAATTGTGAATCGAAAAATAAAATGTTCGTCTCCGACCCCACGGCTACAGATCTGGCTTTTAAAAATTGTGGGTTTCACGAGCGGTTTTCCAGTGATGGAAGACACAAATTTTTAAGAGCGGATACAGACATCGGCAATGTATTTCAGAAAAAAGAGCTCTCAAAATTCAGACTTTGAGTTCCGGGTTTCGGGCCAAAATTTAATCGAAAGAGCGCATCTAAACCTTCAATTTAGTAATAGGATTTTTTCCTGGGACGAATCCTCGCCGTGCACGATTTTTTTTAAATTTCTGAAAAAAGCGTTTTTCCAAAAGCAAACCTTAAACCAGGGATGCCAGATACACAGATTTGTCTGTGTTTCACAGACATTTGAGCTCGTGTCAGACATTTTTTGAGGTACACAGACTTTTTAAAAACTTCATTAAATTGTTATTTTGTTAAAATATCAATCGAAACTTATTTCGTTAGTCTTCAAATGCTTAAAAACACAATTTTTGATAGATTTTTATGACTGCAAATTGATTTATTTGAATTTTAGACAAAGACACAGACATACACAGACTTTTTCACAGACATTTTTAAAAATCATGTGGCATCCCTGCCTTAAACCTTTCTTTTATAAGAAAGGCAAAATATATTAAATTTCAACACTTGGATTAAAAAAGCGTTTTAAAATTAATTTTACACCCATCTAGTTGCTTTCAAATCATTTGTTTCCAAAATATCGTGGTATTGATGGAATTTTTTTTCGCGAAAAAAAGCTAAATTCTCGAAATTCTCGTTTGTTTGGCAGGTTAAGCATTCACTTCTAACTTCATCCAATTTGCTGATTTTCAC
>NC_068939.1:152400006-152460006 GCF_016801865.2 Culex pipiens pallens | reverse complement strand
ACGTGAAATTAATGATAAAGTTTTAATTGAAAAAAGTTTCCGCTTTACGGCGGCGGCCTCCGCCCCAAAATACAAGGACACCAACGTGAATGTGGTCCGGGCACCTGTCCGGCCCATATCTTCTTTTGGACGGCGGGGGATGAGGAGGGGGTGAGTTGGACATTAGGTACTCCTCTGGGCCAGTTTTGGGACCACCGGCGCGTGGAAAGCGGTGATTAGTGCAATAGTTTTTTTTTTGTTTGGTAATCTGTTTGCTGGTTTTATACCGAGAGATGGCTCTGGCACTTTCGATTAAGGCGATTTCGTGGAACCGAAACCCATCTGCATTCTAATTGAATTCTGGAAAACCACCTTTATCTGGTGGGGGTTTTTCCAAAGAAGTTTGCCACGTGGGTACCCGTAAATCAACGCGATGTAACGAGAGAAAAGGTGAATAAAAAAGTAAAAAAGATTTCCGGTAAAGTGGAGTTTGAATTTTAAAATTAGTTTTCGGAATAGCTTAAATTGGTCTGAGTTTGGGTTTCAATGTCACTGCAGGGATCGCAATTCAAACAATCCGATTTGAATAATTACCCAAATGCATTCGAAAATAATTGTAAAACGATTCCTTTGCAATCTGTTTCAATTTGAAATGCGATAATGTTATTATCAAAACTGTTATTCCCTTCAACTCGCATTTATCGGCTCAAATGTTTCCTTTACCAAACCAATCAATTTCAAAGCATTGAAAATTCCCATCAGCGTGGAAACTGTAACCTCGCGTTGTTGTTTCGGCCGAAGTCAAGTCCCACCCCCCACAAATCACCTGCACAATGGGATTACAACATCAAACGTCATTTTAATTGCCATTGAAACATTATTTGCTCAGTTTGCACCTCCACCACCGTTCTTCCCCCTCTACCACCAACTCGTTACGCAATAATCGGAAATTGAATTAATGTTCTACCCTCCATCCTTCCCACTTCACCACCACGAACTTTTGCAAAGCCTCATTAAAGTTTGAATTGGCTCCAAAACGGTCGCGAAATTCGCTCAAATCTCACATTTTTAATTTTTGCTTCGCGCGGCCTTGCGCGTTTTTTTTTTCTCTGGCCACCATCAGCTGTGTTGTGGCCGTTCTGGTGATGGTCCACCGGCCGTGGTCCACGTGTGGTGGTTAAGGTGCGGGTGGTCGGCGAGGGTGTGAATAATGTGCCCCGTATGGGTTTATCAAATATTTAACAATTGGACTGGTGGGAGGGGGGAGTTTGATATAAGATGATATTTATAAATTTTAAAAAATACTGAAAACTCTAATAACCATCGTTTTTATACACTCACAAAATCTTATTTTTGATTGTTTGCTTAATGATCTAGAAAATGAGTTCATTTTCAACCTTTATTTGTTAAGCTAAAAATACTTTTAAAAAATCATAGATTTGTGGAAAAACATTTTCAATGTATTTGTAAAACTACCCATAATTCATTTTATTAATGATTTAAAAAAAAATTATTCTGTTGTTTTCAGATACTCGGTCAACGATTTTGACTTGGTTTAAGTTTTATCCTTGCTAGGGTTCTTTGCTAGTTCAGGTTATTTAAAAAATAAATAAATAAATAATTAAAAATTACAACAACATTGAAAAAAATTATACTACTAAATGAACATGAAATACTTCAAATATTCCAATATGAAAAAAACACTTTGACAATATTTATAAAATTATATATTTCTTGACTTTTGCCTAAGTTAAGACAACAAACATTAATATTTATAAACTGGTTCGATAAAACCGGGGAAAAAAATCTATTTTTATTGATTATTTGAAGTTTCTAAGAAAATATTGTTTTTGTCCCCTGATTTTTCCAACTAACATTGAAGAGGTGGGGCTTTGTGGGTAAAATATGTAAAACTCTAAACTACTTAAAATACTTAAAATACCTGAAATACTTAAACTTTAAAAACTTGAAAAAATTGAAAATCTTAAAAAAACTTGAATAACTTGAAAATTTGAAAAACTTGAAAAACATGAAAAACTTGAAAAACTTGAAAACTTGAAAAATTTTAAAAAATTGGACAACTTGGACAACTTGGAAAACATGAAAAACACAAAAAAACGAAAACATGAGAAACACGAGAAACTTGAAAAACATAAAAAACTTGAACAAATTTGAAAAACTTAAAAAACTTGAAAAACTTGAAAAACTTGAAAAACATGAAAAACTTGAAAAACTTTAAAAACTTGAAAAACTTGAAAAACTTGAAAAACTTGAAAAACTTGAAAAACTTGAAAAACTTGAAAAACTTGAAAAACTTGAAAAACTTGAAAAACTTGAAAAACTTGAAAAACTTGAAAAACTTGAAAAACTTGAAAAACTTGAAAAACTCGAAAAACTTGAAAAACTTGAAAAACTTGAAAAACTTGAAAAACTTGAAAAACTTGAAAAACTTGAAAAACTTGAAAAACTTGAAAAACTTGAAAAACTTGAATAACTTGAAAAACTTGAAAAACTTGAAAAACTTGAAAAACTTAAAAAAATTGAAAAACTTGAAAAACTTGAGAAATTTGAAAAACTTGTAGAAAACTTCAAAAACTTTAATAACTTGAAAAACTTGAAAAACTTGAAAAACTTGAAAAACTTGAAAAACTTGAAAAACTTGGAAAACTTGAAAAACTTGAAAACTTGAAAAACTTGAAAAACTTGAAAAACTTGAAAAACTTGAAAAACATGAAAAACATGAAAAACATGAAAAACATGAAAAAACATAAAAAACTTGAAAAACATGAAAAACTTGAAAAACTTGAACAACTTGAACTACTTGAACAACTTGAAAAACTTGAAAAACTTGAAAAACTTGAAAAACTTGAAAAACTTGAAAAACTTGAAAAACTTGAAAAACTTGAAAAACTTGAAAAACTTGAAAAACTTGAAAAACTTGAAAAACTTGAAAAACTTGAAAAACTTGAAAAACTTGAAAAACTTGAAAAACTTGATAAACTTGAACAACTTGAACTACTTGAACAACTTGAAAAACTTGAAAAACTTGAAAAACTTGAAAAACTTGAAAACATGAAAAACAAGAAAAGCATGAAAAACACAAAAAATCGAAAACATGAGAAACACGAGAAACTTGAAAAATATGAAAAACTTAAAAAAAATTAAAAACTAGAAAAACTTGAAAAATTTGAAAAACTTGTAGAAAACTTCAAAAACTTTAATAACTTGAAAAACTTGAAAAACTTGAAAAACTTGAAAAACTTGAAAAACTTGAAAAACTTGAAAAACTTGAAAAACTTGAAAAACTTGAAAAACTTGAAAAACTTGATAAACTTGAACAACTTGAACTACTTGAACAACTTGAAAACTTGAAAAACTTGAAAAACTTGAAAAACTTGAAAACATGAAAAACAAGAAAAGCATGAAAAACACAAAAAATCGAAAACATGAGAAACACGAGAAACTTGAAAAATATGAAAAACTTAAAAAAATTGAAAAACTAGAAAAACTTGAAAAAATTGAAAAACTTGTAGAAAACTTCAAAAACTTTAATAACTTGAAAAACTTGAAAAACTTGAAAAACTTGAAAAACTTGAAAAACTTGAAAAACTTGAAAAACTTGAAAAACTTGAAAAACTTGAAAAACTTGAAAAACTTGAAAAACTTGAAAAACTTGAAAAACTTGAAAAACTTGAAAAACTTGAAAAACTTGAAAAACTTGAAAAACTTGAAAAACTTGAAAAACTTGAAAAACTTGAAAAACTTGAAAAACTTGAAAAACTTGAAAAACTTGAAAAACTTGAAAAACTTGAAAAACTTGAAAAACTTGGAAAACTTGGAAAACTTGAAAAACTTAAAAAAATTAAAAAACTTGAAAAACTTGAAAAATTTGAAAAACTTGTAGAAAACTTCAAAAACTTTAATAACTTGAAAAACTTGAAAAACTTGAAAAACTTGAAAAACTTGAAAAACTTGAAAAACTTGAAAAACTTGAAAAACTTGAAAAACTTGAAAAACTTGAAAACTTGAAAAACTTGAAAAACTTGAAAAACTTGAAAAACTTGAAAAACTTGAAAAACATGAAAAACATGAAAAAACATAAAAAAACTTGAAAAACATGAAAAACTTGAAAAACTTGAACAACTTGAACTACTTGAACAACTTGAAAAACTTGAAAAACTTGAAAAACTTGAAAAACTTGAAAAACTTGAAAAACTTGAAAAACTTTAAAAACTTGAAAAACTTGAAAAACTTGAAAAACTTGAAAAACTTGAAAAACTTGAAAAACTTGAAAAACTTGAAAAACTTGAAAAACTTGAAAAACTTGAAAAACTTGAAAAACTTGAAAAACTTGAAAAACTTGAAAAACTTGAAAACTTGAAAAACTTGAAAAACTTGAAAAACTTGAAAAACTTGAAAAACTTGAAAAACTTGAAAAACTTGAAAAACTTGAAAAACTTGAAAAACTTGAAAAACTTGAAAAACTTGAAAAACTTGAATAACTTGAAAAACTTGAAAAACTTGAAAAACTTGAAAAACTTGAAAAACTTGAAAAACTTGAAAAACTTGAAAAACTTGAAAAACTTGAAAAACTTGAAAAACTTGAAAAACTTGAAAAACTTGAAAAACTTGAAAAACTTGAAAAACTTGAAAAACTTGAAAAACTTGAAAAACATGAAAAACATGAAAAACATGAAAAACATGAAACACATGAAAAACATGAAAAACATGAAAAACATGAAAAACATGAAAAAAAACTAAAATATGAGAAACACGAGAAACTTGAAAAAAATTAATAATAAAAAAAAATAAACACGTGAAAAATTTGAAAAACTTGTAGAAAACTTAAAAAACTTTAATAACTTGAAAAACTTGAATACATGACAAACATAAAAAAAATGAAAAACACGAAAAACATGAGAAACTTGAAAAACTTGAAAAACATAATAAGCTTGAAAAACTTTAAAAATATTTGAGATACTTGAAAAACTTGAATATGAATTCTTCTTGAAAAATCCATGTTTGCATAAGGGTTTAATAATAGTTTAGGTTATTATAACAAAATTTGTTATTGGTCTGATATTGATTGAAATCCAAAACAACTCTGGAATATTTTTTTTTTTGTTATGACAGAATGCCTGCTACTGTTATTAGGATAATCGGATTAGTTGTTGGAATAACAAAAAATAATAACAATGATTTGTTCGAAAGTAATTAAAAATGTTATGAGTCTGTTATAACAATAACAACTCGAGCAGACGGAAATAACTTGGGAATATCATTTTTTTGATATTTGAAAATACTAGGCCAATGATATGATATTTGTAACAAGATTTTTTATTCGTCGTTATGATTTTTTGGTATTGGATCGTTATTGTGATAACAGACTAATAACATTTTTAGTTATTCTTATAACAAATCTTTGTTATTATTTTTTGTTATTTTAACAACTAATCCGATCATCCCAATGACAGTTGGAGGTATTCTTCCATAACTAAAAATTTTATTCCAAAGTTGTTTTGGCTCTTAACCAATATCAGACCAATAAAAAATCTTGTTATGATAACATGAACTGTTATTAAACTCTTATGCAAAAATAGATTTTGCAGGAAAATTCCATAACACTTTTTGTTATTTTAACAGCATTTGTTATTGAAATGGCATGAATTTTGTTATAACTGTCTGCCCGGGAATCCAATTACAAATAAATCATAACGACGAATAACAAATCTTGATATAAATAACATAACATGTTATTGGCCAAGTATTTTCAAATGTCAAAAAATGTTATTCCCAAGTTATTTCCGTCTGCTCGGGATGAAAATATGACCAAAACAAAAAGGATATTTTTTTTTGGATCAAACTCTCCCCCACTAACAATAACCACACATTTTGATACCTGTAATCGTTGCCATCGGCCATCGCACAGGTGGACGAGCAGGGTGAGGGCACAATATTGAAGGTTGACCCGGCGGTCGCGATGCCGACCGAAGGAGGCCTGCGACTGTAAAATCGAATAATTCATCATGCCATTTATTTCACTCGCTGCAGCATAAAAATACATTTTTAATGAAATAAATTAATTTATGCCGCCAAAAGCACAAACACACACACACACACAAAGGCCAGTTCGAAAAGTGCAAAGCGAATAAGTTGGCAGTTGGCAGCGCGAAAATCTATTGGATTCCACGAGAGAGAAAAAAAAAATAAACTGAAGTAAAAATGCATTTTGCTCGTAATTTTGCGAGAAGCAAGTGGGTGGTGGGCTGGAAAATCAGAGTGGGTGATGAAAGTGTATTCAATTTTACCTGGATATAAGCTTGATTTACGATCCCCATGCCAAAAGGGATGCTTACTGGCGCACACGCTGTGATACATGGATTTTCATTTTCCGAATTTTCCTCCATTTGCATGGCATGAAATTAATGCCACAGTTATGTTTTCGATGTAATAAAAATTTCAACATTTCGGCAGCGGTGGTGAGAATGTGCCTTACCGTTTGTTGTAATGTTGGCCCTCTCGGAGGTAAATATAAAGCCGGCGAAAGCTTTATTGCATCAATTTGATTGCTGCTCAGCAGAATATTATTGATGGCGTTGACCTGAAATTATGCTTGTTTTTTTTTTAAAGTAAAAAATATGAACAAAAATAAATCAAGAATATTAAAAACTCTTGCAAAAGACTAATAAACTCATCAAATTTAGTGGTGCAGTCATAGTTTTAGTAATAAAGCGTTTCAAGCAAGCAATGAACCGTGCACTTTTAATTTGCTGCTCATTTCACGCGGACACCTTTTTTTTGATCACGCAAAAGTAAAAGTTTCCACAAAAGAAATATAACTTACAAAAATTCGCGGGTGAAAGAAGCCGCTGTTCGGTGGCTGAACCGGTTTTCCGTTTAATTAAACCTCCCAATCTGGCGGCAATCGGAGAGGTGCGACGCAGTTTTCGGAGTGTCACTTTCGAGCATTCCTCGGATTAGTGAACCACCACGGGCCTCAGCTTTCAAGCGGTGTCACATTTGGGGTGGAATTCTGTTATTGGCTGATACACTGTTTTGCCACCGATATCTCTGGCGTAGACCTGCACGAAAAAATATTATCTTAAATTTGATCAAAATGTTGTAAAATTTCGATACCAAATAAATTTATTACTGCTGTTCACTACTCTCGCAAATTGCATGAAATGTTTGCTTGTATGCAACAGCGACGAACCGCCCTTATTCTCCATACAAACTTTGAAGAAAAAAACTATTCGGCCCTGTCTAAATATTTCTGAAAAAATCAAGGTGCACGTGTTTTTGGGGACACCAACCATCATGCTTCCCCTGCGCAGTCATTTTGGTAAATTTGTGTAGGCCGGTGTTATTTAACCATATTTTTACATTTTCATTTGCATTTTTAACTTAAATTTTCAAGAAATACTTAAATTTTCAAGAAATACTTAAATTTTTAAGAAATTTTTGCGAAAAAACTAAATCATTTATGAAAAAAAGATCTCTTAAAAAATTGGACTATGTGAAAATTTGAGTAAGTCAAAAAAAAATAAAAATGAAAAAATGTTGCATCGTTTGATACCCATATTGCAAAATTACAAAATATCGCATATTTTGATCAAATTATGAAAATTTGAGTGTATAAAAAACGGTATTTCGCCGTTTGTGTGCCATCTTGCGACACGTCTGCTGTAATAATAAAGTTAAAGATTTCATTGTAACAAGAACTTTTAAAATGTATTATTAACAAGAACAGTTGTCTTACAATCTTTAGTTTGATTTTGAATCATCAAAATGGTTGAATCATGCTATAATTGATTTTTACGCACGAAAATGCAATTTAAATTCGTTTTAAGTTGATCGTATGTCATTTTTCATTGAAATTTTGAAGTTTTTGGAAAAAAAAATCTCAGAATTATCGATATAACGGTTACAATAAACATAAACTTTGCAAAAGTTTAAAAACAGGAAAACTGATGTTTTCTAAGTCTCACCAAACAACCCACCATTATCTAATGTAGATATCTCAACAACTTATGGTCCGATTTAAAATGTTAAAATATGAAACATTCGTGAAATTTTCCGATCTTTTCGAAAACAATATTTTCAAAAAAAAAATCAAGACTAACAATTCAAAAGAGCCAAAATTTCAATATTACGTCCTTTTGAAATGTTATTCTTGATTTTAATTTTTTGAAAATATTGTTTTCGAAAAGATCAGAAAATTTCACGAATGTTTCACAATTTACCACTATGAATTGGACCATAAGTTGCTAAGATATCGACTTTAAAAAATGGTGGGTTGTTTGGGTGAGACTTAGAAAACATCAATTTTCCTGTTTTTAAACCTTTGCATGGCAATATCTAAGCAACTTAGGGTCGGATCAACAAAGTTCGATAAAGCAAAATATAGAGAATTTTCTCAGCTTTTCAATTAATTTTTTCAATAATGGGCAATCATGGGCACTAATTTTAAAAATTGAATAACTGCGACTATTTTGAAAAAAAGTTACCTGAAATGGATTTAACTTTCAAACCGTGCACTTTATCAAAACTTCACTAAAGTACTTTTTGATTGCAAATTCGACCAATATTTTGGTTTTTTGAAAAATCTATATTGATTAAAAAAAACATAACTACCTAGGTCTACGATTTTTTGTCCATTCTGTAAATTTCTGAAAAGTTGGCATTTGATGTCCTCAAAAACATATCTGAAAATAAAAAAATAGTGCTTTTTTTCAAATCAAGTTTAAGTGACAAAAAGTTAAATTAAAAATCACCAAATTGTTTATACCGTGTATTATTTTTTTCAGTGTAGTTCGTATCCATGCCTACAACTTTACCCAAGACACTAAATCGATCAAAAAATTCCTTCAAAAGATACAAATTTTTGAATTTTCACATATCATTTTTGTATGGACAGCTGCCAAATTTGTATGGAAAATTAAATGGACCAACTGATGATGCAAAATGGCTTCTTTAGGCATACTGAAGGCACCAATTTAGTTTCAGCCGGATTTAAAAATACAAAAATTAAAATTGAAAAAAAAATACCAATATCGTAGACAACTGCTCAGTTAAAAATACTTTTGAAATACTGTAGTAGGTATAACTATAATTTTTTCCTGTCATTCTACAATGCGGAAACGGACTTGAAAGTATTTTTCAGCATCCATTAGAGTGCTAAGAAGGTTATGTTTTCAGCACAAAAAGTAAAAAAAAAAATCAATACTGTTTGGAGATTTGACACTAAGGCCGGTGCAAATATTTTTCTAAGTTTTTCTTTTCAAAATTTTTATTAGGAAAGGGGGTTTTATGCACATCCTAAGGGAAAACTGTGATTTCTCAACCATTACAGCATAACTGTAGAAGAATTTGTTTAGATGTTCTAAAACAACTATCATTAACTTTTGATCTCAGTTGAAAGGTTCTTCAAATCTCTGAATTGCAAATGTAACATCATGGAATAGAACTGCTAAATTCTAATAAAAACATAAATTGAATTGAATTGAAAATACTTTATAATTCATCAATTACCGAATTACTTGCCGAATACTGAAAAAATACAATTCTTGCAACTTCAGCAAACACCTGCTGAAAAAAAGAATAAAAAAACAAAGAGACAAAAACAAAAACTTCCAAAATGTATCACAAATAGGTTAAAATTTCCGTTTCGACGAAAATTGATATTTTCAATACAAGTTTTGTAATATCTTTGCACACCATAAAATCATTTTATAACAGCATCAGGTGGATTAATTTGTCATCCGCGCCCCCATGTGATGGTTATTTTGCCACTTTCGCTTTCGACCTTGCGTCAGCGGGTGTGAGTCCAGTCCATTTAAAAACCAGGAGAAAAAAAACTCCCAACAAACAACCAAAAAGAGGAAAGAAAGAAGCAAAGAAAGGAAACAATCGTGACAAATGATGAAAGGGGAAACAAAGCAAGATAACAGAAAGGAGAAAGAAAAAAGTGGGCTCGAACTCGCTGAGAAAATGGGCCTTAATTTTTGAAGTCGCCACCGTTGGATTTAAATTGGATCTTTTTAATGAGAACCACAATATTCATAAATCATTTCGTCGCGGTTGAACTTTTCGAAAGAGCGTCAAGAGTGGTGGTGAGTGGCGAGGAGCGGAAGGTCACTTTGCATAGTTTGGATTGCATTAAATTTTGAGTGTAGTTTCGTGGGGAGGGGGCGGAATTTATGGTGGGAGGGCTTTTCAACAGGTGTCTGAAAATTTCAGCGATTTTAAACGATTTGTGCAGCGTGTGTGTATGTGTGTGTGAGGGGGTGGTGAATATTTTGGTTTGAACTTTGATCTGCATTTTCGGTTGGGCAGATGACCGAGTGACGAGAAAATTTAAATAAATTTGGTGAGAATTTAACGCTTTTTAAAGGCGGTACTGCGCTAAATAAATCCACTCGTAAATTGAAAGTAATCAGCAAGTTTTCAAGAATGTCAAAAAAGTAAACGATGAAAGATGGAACAATCATAACGATTTATCAAAAACTGGAACACTTCATGCTAGGAATGGATGAGGGTAAGGTGTTTCCCGATTACGTAATGCCCCCAGCTCAGCACCGGCTGTCAATGTCGGGAAAAAGAGATTATGAGACCAACGAAAAAAAAAGTAATAATTTGGTGCTGCTACCTTTCTCCGGTAGTTGCTCGGTATCATAGCCAAATGGCGCACTCGAGTCATGACCGAAATCAAGCCCACAACTGGCACGACCCGGGTTCGTTGTCCAAGTGGATGGTGTCTCTCAATGGGTTGTCAGTTTTTTTGGAGGGTTAAGGGGCTAGCCTTAACTCTGTTATACTTCTAGCAAAACATTGTACAGTCAACTCTCTGGCTGTCGATCTTCTCGATATCAATAATTCTCCATCTATCGATGAATTCTTCAGTCCCTTTAATCTGCATACTTCAATTATCTTCATTCCTCGATATTTCCCCTTGCTTGAAGGATCTCTTCCTCGACGGTCCCTTGGATTCTGTTTGCTTTAAAAATCTCTTCCGGTTGTCAATTATTTCACTTTCTCATGGCTTGCATAGACATTTTTCTTAGCGAAACGAAGCTTTGAAGGGTGTTTGACATTAGTTTGTTTTTGTTTGATGGACGTTGCCATGATTCTCTCTCATAGCTGGGTATCAAGAAAAAATATTTTCGATCGAGTCTTCATTTTGCATCGTTCTGTAAACTGATGATTCTCTTCCTCGACGGTCCCTTGGATATTGACAACCAGAGAGTCGACTGTAATAGGGCCGAAGCCGAAATGTAAACAAAGAGTCTATCCTGCTCGTTCCTAATGTAAACATCAACTGACGTGAGCAGGATAGGCTCTTTGTTTACACTTCGGCTTCGGACCTTTTACATTGTTTTGCTTGACTTTAAAAGATGAGAAATTTGTTTGCAAAATAAAAAATAAGAATTAATTTTACTATTAAAAACATTATTATGTTTAGAGTCTTCGAATACCAATTGGCAAAAAACTGGAAAACAAATAAAAATAAGGTAGCCCCTTAAGCTGAAGCAACACTCCCCTGGGTGACGGATTAATGTCGGTGACGACCCGCCGATTCGTTGGGGAAGCAACACACACACACAAAAAAGAGCAGACCAGATAAATTACAGGTTGACAAACGCTGCTGGGCGGCGCGGATTTCGGTTTTTGTTCCGCGATTTCGAGAAACAGTTAGGGGGAAAAAATCATATTTGTTAATTATCTATAATTTCGGAGCGCACAAACGATCATAACAGCAACCGCCACCGCCGAAGAGTGGCGTTCCCGTGCCCCCACCCCAAAGTGGACCAGTTTTGGGAGATTACTTAAGGTGTACTTATTACGTTAGAGGGGGGAGTTGACTTTTCGAAGTTTTTCTTCTGTTTTTGCTTTTTGTTCGTTTGTTGGATAACTGTCGATGGTATATCCGCAAAGATTTTGCTGTCCACGCAGTTTGGGGTTTGTGTGACAAATAACCATGATTGGCAGGTGTATTGTAAAGACAAAAAGTGATATCTGATCTCGTGTTATTTAACCAAAATCGTATGGATTGATTGATTTGATGTCATCAAGTTGATGACTTTATTTGTGAGCTGTACAGCAAAAGCAAAAGCAAAAGCAAAAGCAAAAGCAAAAGCAAAAGCAAAAGCAAAAGCAAAAGCAAAAGCAAAAGCAAAAGCAAAAGCAAAAGCAAAAGCAAAAGCAAAAGCAAAAGCAAAAGCAAAAGCAAAAGCAAAAGCAAAAGCAAAAGCAAAAGCAAAAGCAAAAGCAAAAGCAAAAGCAAAAGCAAAAGCAAAAGCAAAAGCAAAAGCAAAAGCAAAAGCAAAAGCAAAAGCAAAAGCAAAAGCAAAAGCAAAAGCAAAAGCAAAAGCAAAAGCAAAAGCAAAAGCAAAAGCAAAAGCAAAAGCAAAAGCAAAAGCAAAAGCAAAAGCAAAAGCAAAAGCAAAAGCAAAAGCAAAAGCAAAAGCAAAAGCAAAAGCAAAAGCAAAAGCAAAAGCAAAAGCAAAAGCAAAAGCAAAAGCAAAAGCAAAAGCAAAAGCAAAAGCAAAAGCAAAAGCAAAAGCAAAAGCAAAAGCAAAAGCAAAAGCAAAAGCAAAAGCAAAAGCAAAAGCAAAAGCAAAAGCAAAAGCAAAAGCAAAAGCAAAAGCAAAAGCAAAAGCAAAAGCAAAAGCAAAAGCAAAAGCAAAAGCAAAAGCAAAAGCAAAAGCAAAAGCAAAAGCAAAAGCAAAAGCAAAAGCAAAAGCAAAAGCAAAAGCAAAAGCAAAAGCAAAAGCAAAAGCAAAAGCAAAAGCAAAAGCAAAAGCAAAAGCAAAAGCAAAAGCAAAAGCAAAAGCAAAAGCAAAAGCAAAAGCAAAAGCAAAAGCAAAAGCAAAAGCAAAAGCAAAAGCAAAAGCAAAAGCAAAAGCAAAAGCAAAAGCAAAAGCAAAAGCAAAAGCAAAAGCAAAAGCAAAAGCAAAAGCAAAAGCAAAAGCAAAAGCAAAAGCAAAAGCAAAAGCAAAAGCAAAAGCAAAAGCAAAAGCAAAAGCAAAAGCAAAAGCAAAAGCAAAACCGAAATCCCAAAACCACACATCAAATTAAAAAAAAAATCATTTTATTCTGCTTTCATTTTGATGAAGTTCATAAGCAGCATTATAGCAAACTTTCGCATTAACTCACGCAAAATCACTGCAAATAGCTCAAACCAAAATTGAACCATCCATCAGCCAAATCGCCAAAAGCAGTTAAAAGTAGTGCGTCCATCCCGGGAAATCCCGGGACAAAAATCCCGGGATTTTTCCAAAACCGGGAATTCCCGGATCCCGGGATTTTTTATAATTTTTCCCGGGAATTCCCGAAATTGAAAAAAAAAACAATATTGGTCTATTATAATTAGGGAGTACATAGTAATCGATACGAATTTGAAGCACTAAAATTTGTATTCGGCATATATCAGTATTAATTTGGCTTATTAGGGAAATTTGTTAAAATTTTAGTTCACAAATCCGAAAAATGCCTTGCGCATTAAATATTTTCTGTATAATTTAATGTATTTTTAAAAGACTGGGTATTATATTTACGTATATTTAAGATTTTAAATATGAAAAAAATATTAAATTATTTATATTAAATTATTTTTCAACAAACACCGGAATCTATTTGCCCCAGAAAAATGTAAAAAATTAAGACAGCCATTCAAGTCAATTTTTTGTATCGTGTTTTGAATAACTTCGGTTAAAACTGGAACAGAACAAAACAATTAGTACACCGATTTTCGAATTAAATGCTCTGATATGCTATGCTTATTCAGCCTGTAATCCTGATTCTCCCCAGTTGGCGGAGTAACTTAAAGATAATTTGTTAAATATGTTTTATATAAACTAAGAAATTCAAAACTTATCTAAAATTTTACATTGACTGGTATCATTTTATTTCCAGAGTTTTTTTTAAGGTTCCTATAAATGAGAGACAATAGCATACCTTTTCAAAAAAAAAACTCTGGATTTGTTGTCGTTTCTCGTTTTTTTGACATTTTGAATGAAATTTTTCAAGCTTTTCTAGTTATTACGGCATAGATAAAAATACATAAAATAAATATATTTATAAAACACTTATTTAATTTGAATCACATTGGAATCAAAAATTGTAATTTATTTGAAATCACAGCACAGCAAAGAACAAAACAAAAATCCATTTCATTTTTTAGTTATTTAGTCGTCCTTGTTTGGATTGAAGTGTAGATTGTCACCATTTTTTTATTATTGAGCTTATTCAATGGTTTTTAGCATGAAAAAATATCTAATATTATGAAAACATAGATTTTATGACTGCTTCAAAAATTTCCCGGGATCCCGGGAATTCCCGGGATTTCGAAAATATTTTTCCCGTTTCCCGGGAAATTCAAAGCCCGGGAAAATTGGACGCCCTAGTTAAAAGTGATAAATTGTCCGGTAAACGTTTGTTTCGAACCCGGTGCCAGTAATGGATATGGCGAAAAATAGCACCCGACTTCCGACCGTGCACAAAAAATGGGGATAGGGAACGGGGTGCCAGAACAATCAGGCCGATTTCAGTGCGCCCATTTTGGTCGGTTATAAAATTAAAATTTCATTCAAAACACAACAAACAACGATAACTCCCATTTGCTCCGGTGTGCAAATCGGGTTGGGGTGTGTGTGTGGTGGGAAAAACCACGCTGTGACACGAACACCAAGGGATATTAAATTCCTTTGCGATCGACAGGGCGCAGGGTTGCCAGCTGAACTTTTCTTAAATCTGTAGGCAATTTTTCATCGTTGTTTTTCAACAATATTTGAATTTAAATGAAAATTTTACATAGCATTGAAACAATTTAAGTTTTCAAAAATAAGTCTTTTTGGCAACCCTTGAACCGCAAACTTTTTCATCCCTTTCACACGTTTTAAACGTGTTAATAAATGAATTTTTCAATACCGAAGGCAAAAAAGTGCCACTACCAGTAGTATACCTGGCGGAATTTATGACCACTCAGTATTCGTGCCAATATGTATTTGTGCGTGTGCGAATGCAAAAAAAATGTGTGCGTAGGCGGATGATGGCACTTTTTACCCGGTGAGTTTGCGAAAATCACGTCTAACGAGCATTTTTTTAACGATTCTAACTTCGACGTTAACAATTTGATGAAATGGAAGTGATTTTATTTCCATTTTTCCCCGTTGGAATAAAAACAGAATATCATAAGAAACGTGTTCAGGTGCGATAGGAACCGGAGAGAGAGAGAAAAAAAAAATGTCAGAAAACCAGAGCAAAATATTCTTGTTATCCCATTTTGCTCTCCAAATGCCGACATTGAATCATTTTGTTGCATAATAATGTTTAATTCGAGTACGTGGCCCAATGCTGAATTAAGGTGGGATGCCCACGAAGTGTCGGAACCTGGAAAGAGTGCCATTTTTATGAGGTGCTCACCGAGGCACATAAAATATTAAAATTTTCCCCCGCATTCAAGGTCCCATTCCGATGCAGATGAGCAGTGACATCTCATCGCACTGGAATGATATCTGCTTCCTCCTCCTCTCGGGGAGATTTGGTTGCAAAAAGCTGTATGCGTGTTGTTATCACTAAAGTTGGTTTAAAATATCTGTTGTATAAATCGTTGTCGAAACAACGCAATTAACGTGTATTGAATATTTTTAATTTTAAGCAGCTAAGGCCGTTTGACATATTTTTCAAAATTTATATTCATCTCTTGGACAAAAAAAAATCACAAAAAAACAGGACGCATTATTTTTGTTTTGCATTATTTTATTTCAAACGAATTATTTTAATATGTACAATAAAACGTCTAATTTTCCAGGGTTTCAGGGATCCCAGAAAACGGGACATTTTCAGCAAATTTACCTGTAAATCTTATAATCAAATCAAACCTATTTTATTATTTTTCTAAACAAAAATCTGCTAAAACGCTCAACCAAACCACAATAGTAGTTTATGCAACAAGTTGCAAAAAGAGGATTTTTTCAGCACGAGTCGTACATTTATCCAACGAGGTTCACCGGGTTGGATAAATACGAAAAGTGCTGAAAAATCAAGTTTTGCAACGAGTTCCATACAACATTTTTTGCAATTCCAAAAAACACACACTGAGTGAAATTTGAAGTCAAATTTTCATATTTTTTGTCAATAAATCGTTTAAATCAAAAAAATGTTGAAAAGTGTTACTTTTCGAAACAAGTGCTGAAAAGTTCAACTTTTCAGCACCCATTTGAGTGCTGAAAAATAGAACTTTTCAGCATTTATTTTGAAAGGTGTTGCTATTCGATTCTGTTATTTTTGGTACAGAAAATTAGGCTTTTTCGTCGTTCAAGAATGACAGGAAAAGTAAGTGGTTTCACGACGGAATTGCAAAAACTCTTTTATGGTGTAATATTATCACAATTTAGTCTGGAAAAGAACAAAACACTGGTAAAGTGCTAAATTTACACACTTTTAGAGGTAGAAGAACACCTTTTTTTCTTAAATTAAAGATGTACCCATTCCTAGATGTAATATTATCAAGTTTTTATTTCTGAGTTTATTATTTACCTTCATATTTTATTCACAATATTTCGATTCTTTCTAATTTCTAATGTATAATCATTAGAAAATGATCTCAGGTTTACGTCTTCTATGATCATATCCATCATACAGAAATGACGTTTTTTATGAATAAAAAACTTTTCAAAAACTTCTATTCCTGGTTTTAACTATCTAATACCAAAGTTACATCAGTCACTAATGTAATGAAATTTCGACGTCGTCATGCTATCTTGTCGCACCCGCCATTTCGACGTTCCGAGAAAAACGTGTTTTAATGTTTGACCTTGAATAAACAAAAACGAAAGCACGCAATGTAAACAATAACAAACACGTTTTGTTTGGCTGACCATTCTGTGCATTATCCCGAAGTTTGGTTGAAGTTGGTTGCTGGAGTCCCGAGTTATAATTACAAATGTTTACGGTAGTCTAGCTTGTACGTGCGTCAAACGCATCCTGACCTGAAATCCCTTTGCCCTTTGTCGCACTTACATCAATTTTCAGGGAGTGACAAGATAGCACGACAAGATTGAAACTTCTTTCATATGAAAAATGACAAAAATTTTCGGAGCTCTTTTGGTTTTCATTGAATATCTCAGGATTGAAATCGAATTTTGGGGATCAAAAGATCAAAAGATGAGGCATTTGTGAGCTGCACAAAATGGCGTTCTTAACTCAATTTGGCCCAAAATGCACGTACGACAAGTTAGCAAAACGGCGACAATTTTCCAAAAACTAATTTAAGCTTATTATTTTTTTTTTTTTTGCTAACTAACTCGTCATGCGTAATCTTTACTAGATTATTTAATAGTAGTACTAGTATTTAATTTAAAAAAGCTAGCATAAACCAAAATATAAGCATTGAGCTAATTCTTTGAGATCACCTAAAATAACCCATCTCGGGCGGAAAGTGAATTGGTGGATATAACTTCGAACTATCTTGGCTTGTTTATTCGCATCTTGCTGTAAACTCCTCGAGTTATGACGACTTTTGAAACCGACTGCGTATCATGGAAAGTATATTCCATGATCATACTGCATTTTCTACAGTTGATATTGAGCTGTTAGTGGTAGTTTTTTTAGACTTAGCAAAAATTTCGAAAATTAATTTTTTTTCAAAAATTTTACCCGAACATCATGAAATGATTATTTTGACTTTGTTTCAAATTTATGCTGGACTTAGCAAAATTTGCAGTCACTGACCGAATTTTCAATTTCCGATACTTAGAATAATTTTCATGAGCTGATATTTTAAAGTTTGATTTTATTTATGCTGGACTTTGCAATTTTTGCGTATATTTTTTAATTCTTTACTTTTTACAGAAAAAGCATTTTTTTGGGACTTAGAAAATTTTCGGGAGTTTGGAAACATGATAAATTATTTTGATGTTTATTTTTGCTTTGAACCAAAATTTCGGAAAAATCGACGAAATTACAGAAAATTTTTGTACGATTTTTACAAAAACATCAGTTTGTTCCTAAAATAATGTCCCTAACAAAACTTCTTCATTGAAATTTTGAAATTCGAAAGTCGGTTTTTAATAATTATTGATATACCCCCTACAAAAATCGATCCGGCACTTAGAAAATTTACGGGATCCGTACCACGACAAGATTTTTGGTAGAATTTATTTGATTTTTTGGACTTAGCAAAATTTTGGCTTTTGGCCAGTAAAATTTCGGAAAAATCGTCGAATTACAGGAAATTTTCATCCGATTTTTACAAAAACATCAGTTTGTTCCTAAAATAATGTCCCTAACAAAACGTCTTCATTGAAATTTTGAAATTCGAGAGTTGGTTTTTAATAATTATTGATATACCCCCTACAAAAATCGATCCGGCACTTAGAAAATTTACGGGATCCGTACCACGACAAGATTTTTGGAAGAATTTATTTGATTTTTTGGACTTAGCAAAATTTTGGCTTTTGGCCAGTAAAATTTCGGAAAAATCGTCGAAATTACAGGAAATTTTCGTCCGATTTTTACAAAAACATCAGTTTGTTCCTAAAATAATGTCCCTAACAAAACGTCTTCATTGAAATTTTGAAATTCGAAAGTTGGTTTTTAATAATTATTGATATACCCCCTACAAAAATCGTTCCGGCACTTAGAAAATTTACGGGATCCGTATCACGACAAGATTTTTGGTAGAATTTTTTTATATTTTCAGGACTTTGCGAAATTTTTGCTCTCAGCCAGTTGAATATTTTTCAACATTTTGAAAAATTATTTTGATAAGAAACATTACCAGGCTTTTTGGAATTTTACTGTGGATTTTTGGACTTATGCAATTTTAGGAATATTTTCATAAACTTTTATTTTTAATTTAAAAAAATGGAATACAGAGACTTTGATTTTTTCGTGATTTGGAAAATTATTATGACATTTTGGCAATTCAACGCTTTCTCCACAATTTTTTAATGAGTTTTTAAAGTAAAATAATGTTTGAACTTTGAAAAATTTTGTTTTGATGTAAGTGCGTATATTCCTGCAATATTACTCATATTTGTGAAGAGAAAGAAGGGGGGAGGGGGGGGGGTCTGAATTGTGGCGGGGTGCATTAAAAACCAATAAAATTATTTTTGGGATCAAAATCTACTTTATGAACTTGATATGATTTTTGGAAGATTTCAGTTGTTTGCCCGATGATGCTATGAGACGCGGGTTCGATTCCCGCCTTATCCACTGAGCTTCTATCGGATGGTGAAGTAAAACGTCGGTCCCGGTTTCTCCTGTCTCGTCAGAGGCGCTGGAGCAGAAATCCCACGTTAGAGGAAGGCCATGCCCCGGGGGGCGTAGTGCCAATAGTTTCGTTTCTATAAACTCAACTTGATGTGGCATTGTTGGTCAAATAAACTCAACAAGATTTTTCGCAGATACGCCTCGAACAATTTATGTTCGTGGCCATGTTCGGTTATCTCTTAACCTGGCCATGGTCTTCGTTTCGTACATACACTTATGGTACTCGGGTCTATATGACCCAGAAATGTATTTGGCTGCCAAAATTCGGAATCTTGACCGATTTTGGATGTCTTGGCCGCAAATGAAAGGTTAGAATGTCTACTTTACGATTCCGACTGGCAAAACCGGTTTTGGGCACTGTGGCCACCGGGAACCTGCTACAACCGAAAAAAGTCCTTTTTGAGGCCCCGACTTTGAGGACCTGTATCTCCGGAACGATAACACATAGCGGGTTGCTTCCAGTTGCATTTGACGGGTAATAACCTCAACTTTAAGCTCCCGTAGAGATGATTTGTCAAAAGTGGACACCGGTTCCGTTAACCCGGAACATCCGAAAAACATGATTTTTTCAGCTTTTGTTATAAAATCAACACATTAGTCAATTTTTTCAACCAGATTTTTTGTAAATCATTACATACGCACACTACATACTACCTCTGACTGTTTGGGATCGTTCCGGCCAACTGTGGCCAATCCGGAACCGGTTCCAGTGTACCACCAAAACGGTTCCAATAATGGTATCGCTAGAAACCCGTCATGTTGCATATCAAACTTCATGAAATTGAAAATTATGACCATCTGAGGTCATGCCGATATCCTTTGACGCAACCTGGTCACTCCGGAACCAGTTACCGATGGCCACTGGGGGACACTTCCGGAGTATGCAGGGAAGCATATCATGCGACATATCAAACGTCATGAAATTGAAAATTATGACCATCTGAGGTCATTCCGATATCCTCTGACTCACCCTGGTCACGCCGGAACCGGTTACCGGTGGCCACTGGGGGACACTTCCGGAGTATGCAGGAAAGCATATCATGCGACATATCAAACGTCATGAAATTAAAAATTATGACCATCTGAGGTCATTCCGATATCCTCTGACTCACCCTGGTCACGCCGGAACCGGTTACCGGTGGCCACTGGGGGACACTTCCGGAGTATGCAGGAAAGCATATCATGCGACATATCAAACTTCATGAAATTGAAAATTATGACCATCTGAGGTCATGCCGATATCCTCTGACCCAACCTGGTCACTCCGGAACCGGTTACCGGTGGCCACTGGGGAACACTGCCGGAGTATGCAAAGAACCCTACCATGCGACGTATCAAACTTCATGAAATTGAAAATTATGACCATCTGAGGTCATTCCGATATCCTCTGACTCACCCTGGTCACGCCGGAACCGGTTACCGGTGGCCACTGGGGAACACTACCGGAGTATGCAAAGAACCCTACCATGCGACGTATCAAACTTCATGAAATATAAAATTATGACCATCTAAGGTCATGCCAATATCCTATGACCCAACCTGGTCACGCCGGAATCGGTTACCGGTGGACACGGGGGGACACTTACGGAGTATGCAAGGAAGCATATCATGCGACATATCAAACTTCATGAAATATAAAATTATGACCATCTAAGGTCATGCCAATATCCTATGACCCAACCTGGTCACGCCGGAACCGGTTACCGGTGGCCACTGGGGGACACTTCCGGAGTATGCAAGGAAGCATATCATGCGACATATCAAACTTCATGAAATTGAAAATTATGAAGAATGTTGATTTTTTTTCAATTGATTTATGTATAATTGGTGACAATTTCTAAGTTGTCAAAAATTTAGTTGTTTGTCTAAATTTCAATTTCAAACTATTCTACTCTAAAACTTATTTTTTATTTATATTTTACATGTTGCCCACGACTCTGGGGCAAATTTCCAAATAAGCCCGCGATGATCAGCTGGCTGAGGACCACTGATCTAAGGTCATGCCGATATCCTCTGACCCAACCTGGTCACATCGTAACCGGTTACCGGTGCCAGTGGGGGACACTTCCGGAGAATTCAAGGAAACATATCACGCGACGTATCAAACATCATGAAATTAAAAATTATCATCATCTAAGGTCATGCCGATATCCTATGACCCAACTTGGTCACTCCGGAACCGGATACGGGTTGCCACTGGGGGACACTTCCGGAGGGTCTGTAAGTTAGGTAATTTTTGAAGGTTCAACTAAATTTATCTACTACAGAAAATTAAAACCACCATCAATTAAATGGTTCCGGAATGGTAATCGGGCTCGGTTGTGTAGCTGCTAGTGTGATTGCGTCCACATTTCTTGTGACGAGTAATGTGACATCACGCCTTCTATCGGATGGGGAAGTAGAACGTCGGTTCCAGCCTCAGTTGTTGTACGGTCATTTGATCATTCCAGTTTTCTCCCTGCTATAATTACAATCAACACTCCAAACCAAGCCTGCTCCGGTGGAGTCGCTGGCGGCGGTTGGACTCCCAATCCAAAGGTCGTCAGTCCGAACTCTGGGATGGAAGGTTCCTTGGAAAATGAAAAGGATTTGGTGCTCTCCCCATTAAAACCTTTTAAATCTTAGGTTCGAGAAGAAACTTCAAACTTGGTTCTTTGCATGTTTCACAAATTTCCTCCATTCCCAACCCATTTTTGGTTCCAAATTAATCAGGATGGGCCGGAGGACATCGCCACCAGAAATTGTCTCCCAGTGGCCAGGTTGGATTAAAAAACGTGGGCAAGACCTTTGGTGGTCATAATTTGCAATTTTATGAGGTTTGATATGTCTCATGATATGCTTCCTTGCATACTCCGGAAGTGTCCCCCAGTGGCCACCGGTAACCGGTTCCGGCGTGACCAGGGTGAGTCGGAGGATATTGGCATGACCTCAGATGGTCATAATTTTCAATTTCATGAAGTTTGATATGTCGCATGATATGCTTCCCTGCATACTCCGGAAGTGTCCCCCAGTGGCCACCGGTAACCGGTTCCGGCGTGACCAGGTTGGGTCATAGGATATTGGCATGACCTTAGATGGTCATAATTTTATATTTCATGAAGTTTGATATGTCGCATGATATGCTTCCTTGCATACTCCGTAAGTGTCCCCCCGTGTCCACCGGTAACCGATTCCGGCGTGACCAGGTTGGGTCAGAGGATATTGGCATGACCTTAGATGGTCATAATTTTATATTTCATGAAGTTTGATACGTCGCATGGTAGGGTTCTTTGCATACTCCGGCAGTGTTCCCCAGTGGCCACCGGTAACCGGTTCCGGCGTGACCAGGGTGAGTCAGAGGATATCGGAATGACCTCAGATGGTCATAATTTTCTATTTCATGAAGTTTGATACGTCGCATGGTATGCTTCCCTGCATACTCCGGCAGTGTCCCCCAGTGGCCTCCGGTAACCGGTTCCAGCGTGACCAGGTTGGGTCATAGGATATTGGCATGACCTTAGATGGTCATAATTTTCAATTTCATGAAGTTTGATACGTCGCATGGTAGGGTTCTTTGCATACTCCGGCAGTGTTCCCCAGTGGCCACCGGTAACCGGTTCCGGAGTGACCAGGTTGGGTCAGAGGATATCGGCATGACCTCAGATGATCATAATTTTATATTTCATGAAGTTTGATACGTCGCATGATATGCTTTCCTGCATTCTCCGGAAGTGTCCCCCAGTGGCCACCGGTAACCGGTTCCGGCGTGACCAGGGTGAGTCAGAGGATATCGGAATGACCTCAGATGGTCATAATTTTTAATTTCATGACGTTTGATATGTCGCATGATATGCTTTCCTGCATACTCCGGAAGTGTCCCCCAGTGGCCACCGGTAACCGGTTCCGGCGTGACCAGGGTGAGTCAGAGGATATCGGAATGACTTCAGATGGTCATAAATTTCAATTTCATGACGTTTGATATGTCGCATGATATGCTTTCCTGCATACTCCGGAAGTGTCCCCCAGTGGCCTTCGGTAACTGGTTCCGGAGTGACCAGGTTGGGTCAAAGGATATCGGCATGACCTCAGATGGTCATAATTTTCAATTTCATGAAGTTTGATATGCAACATGACGGGTTTCTAGCGATACCATTATTGGAACCGTGTTGGTGGTACCCTGGAACCGGTTCCGGATTGGCCACAGTTGGCCGGAACGATCCCAAACAGTCAGAGGTAGTATGTAGTGTGCGTATGTAATGATTTACAAAAAATCCGGTTGAAAAAATTGACTAATGTGTTGAATTTATAACAAAAGCTGAAAAAATCATGTTTTTCGGATGTTCCGGGTTAACGGAACCGGTGTCCACTTTTGACAAATCATCTCTACGGGAGCTTAAAGTTGAGGTTATTACCCGTCAAATGCAACTGGAAGCAACCCGCTATGTGTTATCGTTCCGGAGATACAGGTCCTCAAAGTCGGGGCCTCAAAAAGGACTTTTTTCGGTTGTAGCAGGTTCCCGATGGCCACAGTGCCCAAAACCGGTTCTGCCAGTCGGAATCGCAAAGTAGACATTCTAACCTTTCATTTGCGGCCAAGACATCCAAAATCGGTCAAGATTCCGAATTTTGGCAGCCAAATACATTTCTGGGTCATATAGACCCGAGTACCATAAGTGTGACTTTTTTTCTGGGGGGCACTTCCGGTGGCCACCGGAAGTCCATTTTTGGCTCAAATGTGTGTCTTGGTAAGATGCACAAAGTCATAAAATTTCAGCTCTGTAAGTGCCAAAGGTCAAAAGTTACGATAACTTTTATCATGCTCTTGGGTCATATAGACCCGAAGACCATGCCCGGGTTAACCATACCCTGGGGTGAACTTGACTTGTTCGTGTTTTTACGAACATGGGTAGATTTTTCCAAGATGCAACTTTCTGCCCGGGATACGTTACAATAAACAGATGATCTAATTTTTATCAAATCAAGTTGAATCAAATTGAGGTCTTCAGTTGCAAAGTAACCGCCGACCTTACAAGTCGCATTCTCAACGCCAGTCCGCAGTTTGTGTGCGCGTCGCCGCTTTTTTTTAAATGTGCACCGTAGACAAAAACAGTGTGGTTCTGGATTTTTGTCAACTCCAAACCCAACCAAGCCCGAAGCTTGTAAAAAAAATCCTCGCAGACCTTCAAGTAAACCAAGAAAACTTGCGAGCATTGCAATTATGCAATAGAAGAAGAATAGCCGTGTTGCAGTTCGCCGACTCAGCAGTGGCCTCGTCCATCATCGACAAACCTCTGGTATATCAGGGTTGCAAAATCCCGATTTACCTGGACAACAACGCTACGGAAGTTCGAGTGCTTGACCTACCTCTAGGCATAAGCAATGACGACGTAGTAAAAGTGATGAGTAAATGCGGCGAAATTTTGACCATCGCCAACGACCGCTGGATTAACTTCTTCCCAGGAATCCCAAATGGAGTTCGGACCCTGCGGATGTTGCTGAAACAGCCAACGCCGAAATCAATCACTGTAAACAATGCTGCTGCAACAGTGACGATTATAGGCAAAAAAATCGCTTTGCAAACTCAAAGCAAAGAACAAAAAATGTGCGGATTCAACTAAAAAGGTGAACCAAAAAAGCAGTACACCACCGATTGAACCTGAGCCAAGTAGCAGCAACAGCAGCAGTAAAAGCAACAACAGTAAATCAGACCAACATCCAATGCAAACAAGTCAAATCGACGAAGAAGACAACGATGGATTTGAGACCGTGCTTTCTAAGCACATTCGCAAAACCCGGAAGCGCTTACAAGCATATTTGGACGCGGATGACGAATTGACAACAAAACGAAGAGAGATGGCTGAAGAAGAAACAACAGATGAAGTAGATGAAGATGTCGTAAAAGCAAAATATTACAGGAATAAGTGTTATGAGATAACTGTTAAATCCCTCGAGGAAGAGGACGAAGATAAAATTGAAGAACTTGATAATTTAAGATCAAAATTTTCCGCTAAATTTTTGAAACATAGACAGAAATATTTAGAAAAAAGGCATGCACAGCAAATAAAGTACACAGCTAAAAAAGTAGTAATCCAGCTGCGTGTAAAAGGCCTGGGTGTAAAATAAACTTTGCATTATTTTATGAAATTCTGTGTAATATTACACCCTAAAATATGTAGCCCATCAGTATGGGAAACCTACTTGACCGAAATGTCAAGCTCATATATGCGTTTATCCTAACAGCTTTTCATCGGTCTGATGGCCGAGTGGGCTAAGGCGCCAGTTCTTACTGTTTGGTGCTGGGTTTGAATCCCGTCGGTTGCAACTATTTTTTGTGTTTGCAAAAGTTGTACATTAGAGTGTAACAAAAATGACTTTTTGGCGGGCATTCAAGGGTTTGTTCCGGTGGGCATACTAAGCCCAAATCCAAAATATGAGCTTGATTGGACGTAACAGGAGCTGGCGCTCCGCCCTTCAATTTTAAATGGGATTTAACCCGTAAAAAAATATTTTTTCAAAAATGTCACTTTTAGAGGCATTTTGGCCAATGAAGCGTTTATTTTCAACATCATTGGCGTGTAGGCCAGATCCTTGCGCATCTTTTGGTATATATGACATTGAAATTTGGAGCAATCTAGAGCTCGGTACAAGCCTTCAAACTTTAGCATTTTTTCGAAAAATCGGTCCCGGCAAAAAAGATATGCGTTGCGCCTCGCGACGCCCTAGACGCCATTTGATTTTGCCGGGGCCGATTTTTCGAAAAAATACCAAACTTTGAAGGTCTGTACCGAGCTCCAGGGTGCTCCAAATTTCAATGTTATATATACCAAAAGATGCGTAAGGATCTGGCCAACACGCCAATGATGTTGAAAATAAACGCATCAGTGGCCAAAATGCCTCAAAAAGTGACATTTTTGAAAAAATATTTTTTTACGGGTTAAATCCCATTTAAAATTGAAGGGCGGAGCGCCAGGTCCTGTTACGTCCAATCAAGCTCATATTTTGGATTTGGGCTTAGTATGCCCACCGGAACAAACCCTTGAATGCCCGCCAAAAAGTCATTTTTGTTACATCCTATTGTACATGCAGTGTGTAATATCAAGTGTTTATTTTGACGAAGGTGATGTGCATGCTTTTGCATGCGATTTTAACATCGGATTTTTTGCTGTGTGGTAACAATTATTGAAATATAGCCAGACAAGTGATTTAAAACTCTGTAACCTTTCCTCTTCCACTATCCACCTTGAAGAGATGAATGCACAATGGTGTAAAGTCTCTATAATAAAACAAAAAAAAAAAAATGAGGTCTTCATGTTATTGGTATAAAAATTCGACAAATTTAGAAATTTTCTGAGAAACAAAGAATACTGTTTCATCGGAATTATTTTTCACGCCCTTTGATCCATTTGTGAAGTGATTTCAATTGTTTTTTAAATGATTTGTAATTTTTCTTTGATTAATATTTTAATTATGTGTAAATATTACTACTTATGACGAGAACTGTAATAAAATAGAGCTAGTCATATGAAACATTCAAACTTGACAAAAGCAGATAACTATATCGATAACAAAAATATAAATTTTCATATTAACGGTGCACATCAACCAAAGCTTTTCCCGGGCAGAGTCAGGCAGGAGTCACAGTTGGACTAACAATCCAAAGGTCGTCACTTCGAATCCCGGGGTGGATGGGAAGCTAAGGTGTAAAAAGAGGTTTGCATTTGCCTCAACAATCAAGCCTTCGGACACTTAGTTTCGAGTAGGAATCACGCAATCGAGAACGCCAAGGCAATGCTGTGGAGCGAATAATTTGATTTGATTTATGATTTTTTGTTTATTTTAGAAAAACTTTCAAATCTTGATTCAGAATGTATCAATCAAAAAATATTTTTCTTTGTGTTGTTTGTAGAAACATTTTAAATATAGTGATTAGTTTATCAACTCTAAATCCAGAACCATCAATTACAGTTATTGCCCCAAAAGTGAAAGACACCATCTACGAACATAAGATTACCTTCAGCCAAAACTGTTAAATCACCCCCTGACCTTGACTAGACCGTGGTATTTAAACTTACAATGCAAAAATTTTGCATTTGCAGCGGCCTAACCAGATTTCATTGCATACAATTCTACTTATTGATCGGAGTTATTTAAAACAATACAGGACTTGTCCTCAAAATTCAGTGGATACTTGGATACTTGTATGAAAAAAACTTATTATGCAAATGGTTTCTTTTCCATGGACAAAGTTCTATTAAAATTTAAAAAATACACACAAAAGGCGATTTGCGAAAACGTTTAAATGCTGAGATGCCAAGATCAGATGAGGACCGGGGATTTCCACTGTCAATGCCTCCAGTCACGCCAGATATGTAAACAAATTATTTGAAATAGTGGAATAAAACAAATTTGTGCATCTTTTTTTTCATTGTATTTTTTTGTAATTGATGTTAAGAGCATATGTTTTTTCTTTCTAATATTTTTATTTGAATTTTGATGATTCTTATTAAATTAAGAAATTTAAGAACTTAAATGGGTAGAGGTGTAAGAAAACATCCCGACTTTAAATCGTCATCATGCCGAAATGTTCCAATACTGAAATCTTGCAAAGAGATAATATTATTCCAAAATCACCCAAGCCAAACTGCAATTGAATTAAGACCCCAGAGTATCGAGTCCGGCAAACCTGCCGGAAAACCCGGAAAATTATTCATCGCTTCGGTTTCGACACCTTCTCCGGTCACACGTGAAACAACCAAAATGACCCGAAACTGAAATTCTTGCCTATTAAACCACCACCGCCACCATCTCACGAGCCCTTGTTTTGGTTCATCCTATTCCACGTGAGAGTGGGGAGGTCAAGCCCGATGGTTTCCGGTGGTAGCCTTTTGGTATGCAAATGGCCTTCCGTCCGGACGTCCTTGCGAGCTCATGAATTTTGAATTCTCTGCCAGTCGCCACTTTTGTTCAACCGTAAGGTTTGGTGGGGGGCAGGGGAAAATTTGGTTTTTGTTTTTCCTCACACAGCCTCACGAAAATTGGAAAATTGCCTTCAAACATTTTTCCCCGGCGCTCTGCTTCTTGGCCACGAATCTTTTCATCTTCGCCAGGCTCGAGACATAATATAATCATAGGCTGGGGAAATTTTCCTTCAGCTTGAGAAAAGCAGATTTTCCGCTCGGGGTCTGAGGCGACGACGACGACTAACCCACATTTGCATTTAAGACTGAAAAGAGAACGCAAACACACACTCTGTACACTACACAACCTGCTGGAACGAATTATAAAATTTTGCATTTTATTGCTTTATTGGTGCAGAGAGAGAGAAAGAGAGATAGCAGCTCCGGAAAAGCTAAAAGAAGTGGGGGGAAAATGAATTGCATGCATATTTGTGAGCGGTGTCGGAGAGGTGAGTGTTCATGGGTGAGGGGAGGGGGTTAAAGTTTAAGGGTAGAGTGCAGCTGCTGGCACCTCCTGTGGATAGAATACTAAATTCGATGTTTAATCATTGCTGATGGAAGTCGAGCTGGCTGGCTGGGAAGTGTTTAGAATAAATTTGAATTATTATACCGGAGGAGAGGACGATAAGTGGGTAGTAAATTTTTCAATCAATCGGAAATTGTATGTTCAGAGAGGAATAATGTAGTAGGGCTGGAGAAAGGAGGGGAATTTCGTTCAATTTGCTGCATAATTTACCATGTTTGGAATTGGTACATTGTATGCAAAGAAATGTTTTCGATAGGTGGAAGCTGTTGCATTTAGTTAACACCATATGAATTCCCATCAGACTGGCTCGTCGTTTTATGAAAAATGTTATAAAATGATCAAATCAAATCAGAACAAAGTTTTGGTAATGCCTTAAAAAACCCTAAAATTTGGGGGCGAATGGTTGTGTCCACATTTGAGCAGTTCTCTATGGAATCGGTCTTTTTTATTTAATTTTAATTTTTGTATTTTTTAATCCGGCTGAAACTATTTTGGTGCCTTCGGTATGCCCAAAAAAGCCATTTTGCATCATTAGTTCGTTCATATAATTTTCCTTACAAATTTGGCTGCTGTCCATACAAAAATGATATGTGAAAATTAAAAAATCTGTATCTTTTGAAGAAAGGTCAAAGATTTTTTGCCCATTCTGGATATTTCGGAAAAGTTGGCATTTGATGTCTTCTAAAACATATAAAAAAATTAAAAAATTAAAAATAGTGTTTAACATATCAGAGAATAATTCAATTCAATTCAATTCGGTTTTATTGGTGAATAATCAAGATACAAAGAGTTATTTTGAAGTGCATAACAGAGTTTTGGAGTTCCTTACAGCTGTGTGTTGCATCATAATCCATTTAGGAACAATTATTTCTTTAACTAAGGCACTAGCAAGAGTAAGAAAAAACTATAAAAAAAAACTTACAGAAATTGCAAAGGAAAGGGGATAGAGGAAGAGAAAGCTTATACACTCAAACCCCGATGGTTTGACACCAACTGTTGTCAAACGAACGGGGTCACGTTTTAGTTTGACACCCCTTTTACGCGGAGTTCACACACACACTACCAAACGTTTGTTTTGATAGTGTGCGTGAGCGCCGTGTAAAAAGTGACAGTTCGTCACTTTTTAGTATGACTTTGACCAACCAACGGGGTACAAACCAAAAAAGTGTCCAACGAAAAAATGACCAACCACCGGGGGTTGAGTGTATCTAGATCACAGGTAATTTATCCTTTGTAGATGTGTTTGATCATCAGTTCCCCAAGGGCCAGGAATTGTTCTGCCTTGTTCCGGCAGCTCCGAAACCGCGTCATCATCTCCCCCGCGAGAGCAAAGAACTCCGGCAGGGTGAAGAGGTCTTCCCCGGTGACTTCTTGCTGGGCCGTACTGCCGCTACCGGCAGCGACCACGCTGGCGAACGAACGCCCCCAACCAGGAGGGAACGCTGAGTTTTCCGCTGGAACCGTACGCTGTCCAGCTGCAGGAACGGCTGCGCTCGTACTTCGCTGAGGAGGGTGGGACGCTTTCTTCTTCCTCTTTTCCTGCTCCTCGAGGTAGGCCTTGCGCGCGACGCATCCGCGGTAATTGCCGGTATGGTTGCCGTCACAGTTCGCGCACTTTACGCGCGGTTTGGTTTGTTCTGCCTTGTCCCCCAAGTCCGCCTTTCGTGGCAGTGCGCACGCCTCCGAGAGGTGTGACTCACCGCACTTCACGCAGCGGGGCCGGAGGTTGCAGTTCCGCGAGCCGTGGCCGAATTTCTGGCAACGGTGGCATTGCGCTACGTCCGTCGGGTTCTTGGTGTAAAACCGCCAGTTTACCCAAAAACCGTCCAACGTTTTAGTCCGCCGCAGGTCTTGGATCTTGACGGTGCCGCGGTCGAAGTACAACAGGTACAGTGTGTGTGTACCTGTTACCGTTGTCTTGCGCGAGAGCACTTTAATCTCCCGCGGTTTTATTCCGGCGTCCGAAAGGTGACCCTTCAGGTCGGAGATCGGACGGTCTTGATAACCCTGCAAGACGACCTTAACAGGGGGCTTCTCGGGGTTGAATGTGTAGAAGTTGAAGTTGCTACGATTCAATTCTTCAAACACCAGGTCGAAATTCTTTTTGGTCAGTGTGATCACTTGCACTGCCGACTTACCGATTTTCGAACAATATCCGAGGCCTTCCAGCAACTCGTCAACATCGTCCGCTAACGTGTCCAAAACAAAAATTGGAGGTGGTCTACGTTCCGCTGGAGAGTTTTTCTTTTTTGACGTCGGCACTTTTTTCCGTGCACGACCATCATCGTCGTCGTCGTCGTCGGTAGTGCTGCTACCGTCAGAGTTGTTATTTTCTTCGTCGTCGCTCAGCATCTGGAACTCGTTCCTGATGGGGATGTTGGCGGATGTTGATGTGCCACTGGTCGTGACACCGGAAGTACCGGAACGGGTTCGCACTGGTGATCTTGGGACATATCCGGGATGTAGTAACTTTTTGTCGATGCCTTCTGCGTTCACGCTCCCCTGCGCGATGGCGGTCGACACGGTGTTGGTTTGTTTACCTTTTTGCACACGGCCGGTAGACGAACTTCGCGGGTTTTTGAGGCCGCACTCGAACTGCCACGGCCACGGCCGGCCTTTGGCATGCTGGAGAAGCAAACTCGCGGGTAACCACAATCAATTACGGCAAAAAAAATCGAAAAAACGATGGAGCACTGAGCACTAGCTGCATGCTTTCGTGCGTACACGGAGGGAGCTGTCAAAATAAAAAAAAGTGTTTTTTTAGCAAATCAAGCTTTTGTGACAAATAGTGAAATTATAAATCACCAAAAAAAATTCCGTGTATCATTTTTTTTAGTGCAGTCCTTATCCAAAACTTTATCGAAGACACCAAATCGATCAAAAAATTCCTTCAAAAGATACAGATTTAGAATTTTCTTAAAGAGCAATTCCAGCTCAAATCAGGACCCTCTCCGATTTCAATGAAAGTTTTTAGACATGTTATCCTAGGCCTATATAAGCCATTTTTGTGTATATGGAGCCAATAGTACTCGAAAATAACATTTGAGAAGGGCGTAAGGTATTTAAATATTTTTTGTATTTTGCAATTTAAAAATTACTGTGTCTCGAAGCCATTGCGTCGTATCAAAAAGTGGTCCAAGACAAACTTGTAGGAAATTGGATGGGCTTTCTGAAAAAAATACACTGAAACAAAAATACACGCCACTTCTATGAGATTTTTTGATTTTTAAGTCTAAAACTTAAATTTAAAGGTGTTGTCACGATTTTTTTTCGTTCAAAATTTTTGAGGAAATAGCCTAAGATGTTACCAAAAGACTGACGAAAAATGCAGGATGGTATGTCTCTCCTAAAAAAATACAAAAATCATTTACTAAAACTGTTTTTTTGAAAAGTGGTCTAAACGTCAAAATTTTAATAAACCCATAGTGGGAATCGGTTCCCCAGACAATTTTACATAAAAGTCTCCATATTGACCATTGTCCTATGTCCAATCCTTGGGAAGATACAGCGGTTTAAAAAAAAAAATGATGAAAAAATAGGTTTTTTGGTGGTTTTTGGCAATTTCTATATGACAGACTTGGTTTTTCAGTCTCATAAATATTTTTACCGGGAAGCTCGTCCAATTTCCCATAAGTTTGCCTTTGACAGCATTTCAATTGGATGTAAGGGCTTACAGTTATAAGCTTAATTACATTGTTAATAACTGAAAAGAGAATATTTTTTTCAGTGTGGTAGAAACCTGGATAATAAATTAGCTTACGTAAATATCAAAACGAGTCAAATCAAAAAGCTGTCAAAGGCAAACTTATGGGAAATTGGACGAGCTTTCCGGTAAAAATATTTACGAGACTGAAAAACCAAATCTGTCATATAGAAATTGCCAAAAACCACCAAAAAACCCATTTTTTCATAATTTTTGCCTTCCTCACCTTACTGAGGAAAGGCAAAAAAATCACTCAAAAAATGAACTTCTTAATTTGACCTCGTAGACCCACCTTCACGTATACCTATCGACTCAGAATCAAATTCTGAGCAAATGTCTGTGTGTGTGTGTGTGTGTGTGTGTGTAGGGATGTGGGTCTGTGCACCAAAAAATATGCACTCGATTATCTCAGCACTGGCTTAACCGATTTGGACCGATTTGGTCTCATTCGATTCGTCTTGGAGTCCCATAAGTCCCTATTGAAAATTATGAAGTTTAGTAAAGTACTTCAAAAGTTATGCTAAAAAAACGATTTTGGCGTATGTCCGGAAGATTGTAAAAAGGGTGGTTTTTGTAAGAAACCCTGTCATGTTATACATTTTCAGAAAGGTATTAAAAAGACCTTTCCAATGAGCCCAAAACATTGAAGATCTGATAACCCTATCAAAAGTTATTAGCACTTAAGTGTTATTTATACACTTTTTGGAGGCCGGATCTCAGATATTTCAATGAAAATGATGTCCGGGTCCATCATGCGACCCATCGTTAGTTAGATAATCGAAAGACCTTTCAAATGAGCCTAAAACATCAAGGATCTGACAATTTTATCAAAAGTTATTGACACTTAAGTGTTATTTATACACTTTTTGGAGGCCGGATCTCAGATATTTCAGTAAAAATGATGTCTGGGTCTATCATGTGACCCATTGTTTGTTAGATAATCGAAAGACCTTTCAAATTAGCCTAAAACATCAAGGATCTGACAACCCTATTAAAAGTTATTGGCACTTAAGTGTTATTTATACACTTTTTAGAGGTTTGATTTCAGATATTGTGATAAAAATATTGTCTGAATCTTCCATGCGAACTATCGTTGGATAGGTTTTTTTTATCAGACCTTGCCGATGAGCCAGAAATATTGATGGTCTGCGAACCATATAAAAAGAAATGAGTAATAAAGTTGATTTGTTAAACATGTTAAGGGGGAATGTTGCTATTTTTACTGAATGTATTGACTTTATAATTATGAGGAAGGCACCAACCACCTAAAGGTGGATTAAGTAACGTTTTATTTTTAAAACCGCTGTATCTTCCCAAGGATTGGACATAGGACAATGGTCAATATGGAGACTTTTATGTAAAATTGTCTGGAGAATCGATTCTCACTGTGGGTTTTTTAAAATTTTGACGTTTAGACCACTTTTCAAAAAAACAGTTTTAGTAAATAATTTTTGTATTTTTTTAGGAGAGACATACCATCCTGCATTTTTCGTCAGTCTTTTGGTAACATCTTAGGCTATTTCCTCAAAAATTTTGAACGAAAAAAAATCGTGACAACACCTTTAAATTTAAGTTTTAGACTTAAAAATCAAAAAATCTCATAGAAGTGGCGTGTATTTTTGTTTCAGTGTATTTTTTTCAGAAAGCCCATCCAATTTCCTACAAGTTTGTCTTGGACCACTTTTTGATACGACGCAATGGCTTCGAGACACAGTAATTTTTAAATTGCAAAATACAAAAATATTTAAATACCTTACGCCCTTCTCAAATGTTATTTTCGAGTACTATTGGCTCCATATACACAAAAATGACTTATATAGGCCTAGGATAACATGTCTAAAAACTTTCATTAAAATCGGAGAGGGTCGGGTACAAAAGTACCAGAACAATTCCTGATTTGAGCTGGAATTGCTCTAAATCATTTTTGTATGGACGGCTGCCAAGTTGGTATGAAAATTTTTATGGACAAACAAATGATGCAAAATGGCTTCTTTGGGCATACCGAAGGCACCAAAAAAGGTGCAGGTGGTTATGTTCTACATGACCAATATGACAAAGAACTTTGTACAAAACTCAAAAAATCATGCTATTTTTATTTATATTTTTTAATTCTTTGCCTATTTTTTTAATCCTGAATAATTAATTCTAATTAAATTTATTCAATCAATGGCACCGGTAGAACCTTCCCTCAGGGCCATGGCCACTCCGGGTGTGGCCAATCCTGTCGAAATGGCCATTTTCATCACCAGTATCAAAAACCATGAATTTTGATACCCATATTGCCCAAACTCGTATGGTTCGTTAAATGTCCCCCGGTAGAACCTTCCCTCAGGGCCATGGCCACTCCGGGTGTGGCCAATCCTATCAAAATGGCCATTTTCATCACCAGTATCAAAAACCATGAATTTTAACACCCATATTGACCCAAATCGTATGGTTCGATAAATGTCTCCCGGTAGAACCTTCCCTCAGGGCCATGGCCACTCCGGGTGTGGCCAATCCTATCAAAATGGCCATTTTCATCACCAGTATCAAAAACCATGAATTTTAACACCCATATTGACCCAAATCGTATGGTTCGATAAATGTCTCCCGGTAGAACCTTCCCTCAGGGCCATGGCCACTCCGGGTGTGGCCAATCCTATCAAAATGGCCATTTTCATCACCAGTATCAAAAACCATGAATTTTGATACCCATATTGCCCCAAGTCGTATGGTTCGATAAATGTCCCCCGGTAGAACCTTCCCTCAGGGCCATGGCCACTCCGGGTGTGGCCAATCCTATCAAAATGGCCATTTTCATCACCAGTATCAAAAACCATGAATTTTGATACCCATATTGCCCCAAGTCGTATGGTTCGATAAATGTCCCCCGGTAGAACCTTCCCTCAGGGCCATGGCCACTCCGGGTGTGGCCAATCCTATCAAAATGGCCATTTTCATCACCAGTATCAAAAACCATGAATTTTGATACCCATATTGTCCCAAGTTGAATGGTTCGATAAATGTCCCCGGTAGAACCTTCCCTCAGGGCCATGGCCACTCCGGGTGTGACCAATCCTGTCGAAATGGCCATTTTCATCACCAGTATCAAAAACCATGAATTTTGATACCCATATTGCCCCAAGTCGTATGGTTCGATAAATGTCCCCCCGGTAGAACCTTCCCTCAGGGCCATGGCCACTCCGGGTGTGGCCAATCCTTTCAAAATGGCCATTTTCATCACTAGTATAAAAAACCATGAATTTTGATACCCATATTGCCCAAAGTCGTATGGTTCGATAAATGTCCCCCGGTAGAACCTTCCCTCAGGGCCATGGCCACTCCGGGTGTGGCCAATCCTATCAAAATGGCCATTTTCATCACCAGTATCAAAAACCATGAATTTTGATACCCATATTGCCCCAAGTCGTATGGTTCGATAAATGTCCCCCCGGTAGAACCTTCCTTCAGGGCCATGGCCACTCCGGGTGTGGCCAATATCCTACCAGTTTGGTCCCAACCCCATTGCCTTGAATCATTCTGGTTTCCGAGTGACCGTTCTAACAATGTTCTTTAGAACAGAATTCCTCCCAAGTTGGTGCACAACCTGTGTCTTTCAATGTGTGCATGTGTGTGTGTGTGTGAGCAATAAAATTACCACCGTCGATCCGTCTCTGACGGATTTTCATTCAAAACTAAATTGTTCAGAGGCTATCTGTTAGCTTAAATAGTCCGCATGAAATGTGGCAACATGGTGCAAATTTTGCCTCGTCTCCTGCTTTCTTGGAACTGTCACGCGAGAATGTTGCACCATTGTTGCCACATTTCATGCGGACTATTTAAGCTAACAGATAGCCTCTGAACAATTTAGTTTTGAATGAAAATCCGTCAGAGACGGATCGACGGTGGTAATTTTATTGCTCACACACACACACATGCACACATTGAAAGACACAGGTTGTGCACCAACTTGGGAGGAATTCTGTTCTAAAGAACATTGTTAGAACGGTCACTCGGAAACCAGAATGATTCAAGGCAATGGGGTTGGGACCAAACTGGTAGGATATTGGCCACACCCGGAGTGGCCATGGCCCTGAAGGAAGGTTCTACCGGGGGGACATTTATCGAACCATACGACTTGGGGCAATATGGGTATCAAAATTCATGGTTTTTGATACTGGTGATGAAAATGGCCATTTTGACAAGATTGGCCACACCCGGAGTGGCCATTGCACAGTGTTCAGAATGGCAAAATTAAGTGGAATAAATTGATAACTCTTTTATTTGACGTCCTAGTCAAATAGTGTCTTCGGATGAGTTGTTGTACTTGATAAGGGCTATCTTTTGAAGTTATTGACATACAGGATGACTACCTTCCAGGGTGTCAACCATAATTAACTTTGTTGGATGACGTTGTAGGGCTTTAGTGTCTTGGGCAAAGTTGTAGAGGAGAAAAATTCATGAAGGTTGGTCGAAGGCGTCAAATTTGTAGCTCTTAATCTACTCGAGATATACGCCAGTTTTGCAAAAATGGTCCAAAAATCACTTTTTTGTGATAACTTAAAATGTTAGCGTTTTAGCGGCCTACTATGTTCTGAAGAGTTGTTTATGACATAAAAATACATATCTTTGCCGAAAATAGCAAAATGTTTTGAGCTTTTATTGAGGAGTTATAACCATTTTTAAATGATTTTGAGCCTATTTTCAAGTTGCAATGTTTTCAAAATGGCGCATTTTGGCGCAAATCCGAACAATGCACCTGAAAGTACACACTTTCAACTACAATTTCCTGAAAATATCTTCGTGTATATATTTTTAGATATCTCAATTTGAATTTGCCGAATTTTAATCAATTTATTTATAAATGTTATTCGAAATCATAATGAATACAAAGTGAAAATCGGTAAATTGAAGGGTAAATTGATCGATTTTTATGGAAATTACATTGTCTATGAAAAAATACGACAACCTTTCCAGAGTGACCACATACGAAAGGAAATACTTAATTTTAAATACGAACAATTATTTAAAATTTTCACTTACATTATTTTTGGGAAAAACATGTATTTATTCATAATTTGAAAATGTGTTTCATAATTTTAAGCATGAACAATGTTTTACTGCGGGCGTCAATAATTAGAGTTCACGCGCGGTGATACGACCGCAAGATAATGGTCGCATGACAGCCGCAAGACAACCGCAGAACAAATGTTTGGCTGTTGTCATAGGTTGCCTTGAGTTTTGAGCTGACTTTTTGGAAAATATTCAAAACAAACCAAATTGACAGCCAAATCAACCAGAATTTCAGTTCAACTTGCTGATTTTTATAAGGCGGCAATAATCTCCTGTCACTCACAGCGAAGGAGAAACGTGATTTTATCTCGCAATAAGCAATATTAAAATCGATCAATTTACCCTTTCAATTAACTGATTATTACCACGTTTCAATAAGATTCCGCTTAAAAATTATAAATAAATTGATTAAAAACCGTCAAATTCAAATTGAGATACAGTGGACTCTCTCGTTGTCGATATTGAAGGGACCGTCGAGAGCAGGAGTTATGAAATTATAGAACAAAAAATCAAAGCAATCTATTTGAAGGGACTGATCAATTTATTGACAGCTGGAGTAATATTGATATCGAGAAGATCGACAACGAGAGAGTCCACTGTATCTCTAAATCGACACCGATAGACACGGAGATATTTTCAGAAAATGTAGTTGAAAGTGTGTACTTTCATGTGCATTGTTCGGTTTTGCGCCAAAATTCGCCATTTCTAAAACATTGCAACTTGAAAATATGCTCAAAATCACTTACAAATGGTTAGAACTCCTCAATAAAGGCTCACAACATTTTGCTGTCTTGGGCAAAGATGTGTAATTTTATGTCAAAAACAACTCTTCAGAACATAGTAGGCCGCAAAAATGCTAACATTTTAAGTTATCACAAAAAAGTGCTTTTTTTACCATTTTTGCAAAAATGACGTAGTAGATTAAGAGCTACAAATTTGGCGCCTTTGACAAACTTTCATGAAATTTTCTCCTCTACAACTTTGCGCAATACACCAAAGCCCTACAACGTCATCCAACAGAGTTAGTTTTTGGTTGACACCCTGGAAGGTCGTCACCCTGTATGTCAATAACTTTAAAAGATAGCCCTTATCAAGTACAACAACTCTTCCGAAGACACCATTTGGCTAAGAGGTCAAATAAAGGAGTAATCAATTTATTCAATTGCCCTGAGGGAAGGTTTTACCGGGGGGATATTTATCGAACCATATAAATTGGGGCAATATGGGTATCAAAATTCATGGTTTTTGATACTGGTAATGAAAATGGACATTTTGGCAGGATTGGCCTCAACCGAAGTGGCCATGGCCCTGGAGAAGGTTCTACCAAGGACATTTATCGAACCATACGACTTGGGACGGTACCAAACCCCCCCCCCCCCCCCCTGTAGAACCTTCCCTCAGGGCCATGGCCATTCCGAGTGTGGCCAATCCTGTCAAAATGGCCATTCTACCATGAATTTTGATACCCATATTGCCCCAAGTCGTATGGTTCGATAAATGTCCCCCCGGTAGATCCTTCCCTCAGGGCCATGCCCACTCCGAGTGTGGCCAATCCTGTCAAAATTTCCATTTTAATCACCAGTATCAAAAACCATGAATTTTGATACCCATATTGCCCCAAGTCGTATGGATCGATAAATGTCCCCCCGGTAGATCCTTTCCTCAGGGCCATGCCCACTCCGAGTGTGGCCAATCCTGTCAAAATGGCCATTTTAATCACCAGTATCAAAAACCATGAATTTTGATACCCATATTGCCCCAAGTCGTATGGTTCGATAAATGTCCCCCCGGTAGAACCTTCCCTCAGGGCCATGGCCACTCCGAGTTTGGCCAATCCTGTCAAAATTGCCATTTTAATCACCAGTATCAAAAACCATGAATTTTGATACCCATATTGCCCCAAGTCGTATGGTTCGATAAATGTCCCCCCGGTAGAACCTTCCCTCAGGGCCATGGCCACTCCGAGTTTGGGTAATCCTGTCAAAATTGCCATTTTAATCACCAGTATCAAAAACCATGAATTTTGATACCCATATTGCCCCAAGTCGTATGGATCGATAAATGTCCCCCCGGTAGATCCTTTCCTCAGGGCCATGCCCACTCCGAGTGTGGCCAATCCTGTCAAAATGGCCATTTTAATCACCAGTATCAAAAACCATGAATTTTGATACCCATATTGCCCTAAGTCGTATGGTTCGATAAATGTCCCCCCGGTAGAACCTTCCCTCAGGGCCATGGCAACTCCGGGTGTGGCCAATCCTGTCAAAATGGTCATTTTCATCACCAGTATCAAAAACCATGAATTTTGATACCCATATTGCCCAAAGTCGTATAGTTTGATGAATGTCCCCCGGTAGAACCTTCCCTCAGGGCCATGGCCACTCCGGGTGTGGCCAATCCTGTCAAAGTGGCCATTTTCATCACCAGTATCAAAAACCATGAATTTTGATACCCATATAGCCCCAAGTCGTATGGTTCGATAAATGTCCCCGGTAGAACCTTCCCTCAGGGCACTGGCCACTCCGGGTGTGGCCGATATCCTACCAATTTGTTCAAAATCATTTCGGTATTCCGGTGACCGTTCTGGCAACCGTCAATATCTTCTTGGAACTCCTTCAAGTTTATGCACCACCTGTTTCTTTCAACGTGTGCGTGTGTGTGTGAGCATTTAAATTCCCAACGTAAGGTCCTTCTTTGATGAAAGTCTGATGGACACTAAATCCTCCAGAGGCGAACTTTTAGCTTAAATAGTTGGCACGGCATCCACGCAACAGAAACAGAATGTCACGCCGAGGGCATGCGACGGTAACGCTACATTTTCGAAAAAATTTGCATTGACACTGCAGATAGAGCTTTAAGACAAAGTCCTTTGTCAAAAGTTTCAAAATCACAGAAAACTGCTCTCATATGGAAAAATCTAAAAATTAAAAATATTAATTATTTTGCCATAACATTGCAACAGTCGTTGCCCATTGTGTCAGGCAATACCAACAGTGATTATGAGCCTTTGCATTCTACAGTAGCAAAATTTCAATCCTATTATGTTGTGCCTAAAAGGCATGTATCGGGCAGTCTGGATTTCGAGAGTTCTTATGACACCCCTGAGAGGCGAGTCCTATAAGCACTGCAGCCATGCCATGGCAAAATAAGCCCCACAAAGCCCGGAACAATGTGGTACTTGTGCTGTGTACGGTAATTAATGATGATTTAATCGAGTGCCAACCCAAGTGTTGCTCTCAGAATTTCTGTCCAATCACACACAATCAACGACGTGACACTGCCAAGGTGTTAATTATGTCAACATAATCAGCAGTGTGGCTTTATGGATCGGTCCTGGACACTTCCGGACTTCGTTCAACTATGGCATTAACATAAATTAGTGATAGAAGACATTGCTGAAGATTTTTTTTTAATATCTGACTTGCTATCGTATGATTACAGCTTAAAGTAAAGTTATGTTTTACTTCAAATCAATAAACATGTTGATACAAAGTCAACTCCAAAGAAGATGGCAACAAAATCAACAGTGCTGATTATTCACAATCCTGTGAAACAAGTTTCAACCTTCAAGAATGCTGTGGAAGAAGCAGAGCAAAACAAGGTTGAAATATTTCAGTTGCATACATCTTGGCTTATTTGAATTAAAATGCTGTCAGCTTTCTGCAGTGGATATAATGAAGAAGAAAAAAAAATTAATAACTGCTATATTTTCTAATCGAAATGCGCTGGATAGCTTAAAAACTTAAATGGAAGATATAACAGACTTTGTGTGTTGCTTTCAATTTTGGTTTTAATCCTCTTCAAATTGATTCCCAATCCATCCAGTTGCATTTTTTTTTCTTTTCTCAAAATCCCATCGATTCATCTCCACTTCGTGCAAAGGATTGCTCATCCAGTTGCTTTCGGAAACCTTTTATGCAAATACCGCTTAGTTTACAGTTCTTGAAGCCGTTGTTCATCGTGCAAAATTTCTCCGATCGACACTTTTCCTTCATCAGTTGGAAAACGCAGAGACAAATTCCACGCGCGCGAGCTTTCCGCGGGAAAAAAAATCAAAAAGGAAATATTAAAAGTGCAACTGAAGCAAGTTCGCTTTTTCGCGCTTTTTTGTCTTCGATCGACCACGTTGATTTGCGACATGGGTTGCTTGGGGTGAAATATTTATTTCTTTATAATTTATTTCATTTGGTTTTTTGATGAATCCCAATGAAATAAAAGTGATAAATAAAAAAAGTTTTCTCTTGAATTTTGAACCCCACATTAATAGAAATTTTGTGTTAAATGTGCTTTTTTGAACAGCAGATTTCAAACGGATAAAATGGAACTTTTTTTCTGCAAGTTCTACGAGTACTCCCATTATTTTCCCTAATCCGCTTTTATCACTGTGGGAGCAGATTTTACATGACTTACTGCCGCTGCTGCCTTGAACCGTATCCCTTGCCCTCCGACACTGGTGGCGCAAATCGGCGTTCCTCAAAGGAATAACCCTGCGTTTTCTTTATTTAATGGATTTTTATTTCTTTTCTTTAAGAACATGATCCAAGAAAGTCAAATTTATTTTAATTCTGTTCATTTTATTTTTTTTTATTTTTTTTACTTCTTTAAAAAAATATTTTTTGTTCTTTTGGGTGAACTATGCTAAAACGGTTTTTTTTCAATTTCCACTTTTTCTTCATTCTTCATGGGCATTGCCATTTAACAAAATATGTGATCTAAATTTACCTTCAATCATTATATTACACTGACCTACAAAGTTGACAAAAATAACTGCGCATGCTCAGGCAAAGCATAAAGTTTTGGGTCCCCAGATACACGTGCTTTTTGAATTCTTCAAAAATGTTTAGGTGAAGCCGAATAGTTTTTCTGCAAACTTCTGGGAACCTTAAAGTTTATGCTTCTCCTCTAGTTGAGTCAGCGCTGAAATTTTGTTAGTCGGTGTAGTCCGTCCCGGGCAGACGGTAATAACAAAATTAATAATATTTCAATAACAAATCCTGTTAAAATAACAAAAAGTGTTATTATTTTATCCTGAAGTTCAACTTCAAGAAGAAAAAATAATAACAGTTTCTGATAAAATAACAAAATTTGGTATTGAAAATGTTTAATAACACGCTAATAAGAGGAAATGTGATACATTTCAAAAACTCTCCCAATAACCAAATTTGTTATTCGTTCGGTATACTGACTTAGAAGTAAAATTACCATAAATCGCACAAATGGAAATGTTTCTAAGTGTCCATAACACAATCTGTTATTATTTTTTCTTTTGTTAAATATGTTTAGATCTTTGGGATAATTTTGTCTGATTTCGTCGGGGTCATTATTTTGGCCATGAATGGGGTCCTTATGCTAAAATTATTCTAAAAAGTTGAAATTTTGATAGTTTTTTTTTTTTTTAATTATTTGATATACCCCTAAGGAACTTTGCTAAAATTGGCTAGAACTATGGGATAATTTTGACCAATTTCGTCAGGGTCATTATTGTTTTGGCCATGAAATGAGGTCCTTAAGCTAAAATTATTCTAAAAAGTTGAAATTTTGTGAGTTGATTTTTTTAATTATTTGATATACCCCCTAAGGGATTTTACTAAAATTGGCTAGAACTATGACATAATTTTGAGCAATTTCATCGGGGTCATTTATTTCACCATGAAATGGGATTTCAAGCTAAAATTAATCCGATAAAATTAACATTTTGAGAGTTCATTTTTTTAAATTTTGTTATATTCCCTAACGGAATTGATTTATTTATTGAGAAATTTCGAAATGTGAATAACAAAAACTGTTATTATTTTCACAGAGTCAGGAAGTCGGAGCTGACGTTGAAGTTCGTGCTGGAGTGAGACCTCGGAGACTGCATCGGATTCATCAAATTTTCAGCAACTTTCACTTGGAGTCGGAATCTGTGAAGTCGGGTATTTTTGGAGAGCTGAAGTAGGCGTTGACGTCATATCTTACATCCAGAGTCGGAGTTGTCTTCAAAGTATGGATTCAAAGTCGCTTGGAGGTACCCGACTCTGCAGCCCTGACAAGTACAGAGGAGTTATGGCAACTGCAGGTTTATTTGCAAATCACACATAAACCAAAACAATAACTTTTTTTGTTATGGAGACATACCAGTTCAATAACATTTTTTGTTATTATGCTGCTCCACCTCTCCGCACAAAATAACAAATCTTGTTATTCCTTCATGATTCCTTCTGTGTTATTGATTTGTTATTGCAATAACAACATAATAACAGTTTAAGTTATTCTTCGAACAAATCTTTGTTATTGATTTTTGTTATTTTAACAACTAATCCGATCATCCGAATAACATATTTCAATCTTCTTACAACATCAAAAACTGACTTTCCCAAGTTATTTCCGTCTGCTCGGGGTTAGAAAAAAAAATCAGTGGAGACTTTTTCTAACAACTTTACAGCTTAATCTTAATTTAAGCATTATTATGTATAATTCTTCTTAAAAGCAAGTTCAGCAGTATTCAAAACAATATGGGTGATGCTCTACCAACTCACACGAAATCCAGCAAAGTTGCCCCGACTCCTCTTCGATTTTCGTGAAACTTTATTCTATGGGGTAACTTTTGTCCCTGATCACGTATCCGAGGTCCGTTTTTTGATATCTCGTGACGGAGGGGTGGTACGACTCCTTCCATTTTTGAACATACAAAAAAGATGTGTTTTCAATAATTTGCAGCTTGAAACGGTGATGAGATAGAAATTTTGCGTCAAAAGGATTATATGTAAAATTGTACGCCCAATTTGATGGCGTACTGAGAATTCCGAAAAACGTATTTTGCATCGAAAAAACACTATTTTTTTGTTTTAAACTCTGCCATTTTCCGTTACTTGACTGTAAAAATTTTTGGAACATGTCATTTTATGGGAAATTTTATGTTCTTTTCGAATTTTTTTATTTAGAACATTTTTGCCTTCCTCACTGAGGTAAGGCTATAATCCTGCTCTAAAATTGAACTTTTTATTAAAAGCTCGAAAACCCACCTTGATGTATACATATCGACTCAGAATCGAAAATTGAACAAATGTCTGTGTGTATGTGTGTGTGTGTGTATGTGACCAATAATGTCACTCAGTTTTCTCAGCACTGGCTGAACCGATTTTGACCAAACTAGTCGCATTCGACTTGGTTTAGGGTCTCATACGGTGCTATTGAATTGTTTGAAGTTTCGATAAGTAGTTCAAAAGTTATGTATAAAAATGTGTTTTCGCATATTTTCGGAAGATGAATAAATGGCAGTAAACTGAACCAAACATCATCATGTTATACATCGTTATTTAGATAATTGAAAGACCTTTCCAACGAGTCCACAACATTGAAGATCTGGCAACCCTGTCTCGAGTTATAACCACTTAAGTGATATTTATGTACTTTTTTGTAGCCGGATCTCATTTAAATGTATGTAAACAATGTCCGGATCCAACATCCGACCCATCGTTGGTTAGGTAATCAAAAGAACTTTCCAACGAATCTACAACATTGAAGATCTGGCAACGCTGTCTCGAGTTATAACCACTTAAGTGATATTTATGTACTTTTTTTGTAGCCGGATCTCATTTAAATGTATGTAAACAATGTCCGTATCCATCATCCGACCCATCGTTGGTTAGGTAATTTAAAGACCTTTCCAACGAGTCTTAAACATTGAAGATCTGGCAACCCTGTCTCGAGTTCTGACCACTTAAGTGATATTTATGTACTTTTTTTGTAGCCGGATCTCACTTAAATGTATGTAAACAAAGTCCGGATCCATCATCCAACCCATCGTTGGTTAGGTAATCGAAAGAACTTTCCAACGAGTCCACAACATTGAAGATCTGGCAACCCTGTCTCGAGTTATGACCACTTAAGTGATATTTATGTACTTTTTTGTAGCCGGATCTCTCTTAAATGTATGTAAACAATGTCCGGATCCATCATCCAACCCATCGTTGGTTAGGTAATTAAAAGACCTTTCCAACGAGTCTTAAACATTGAAGATCTGGCAACCCTGTCTCGAGTTCTGACCACTTAAGTGATATTTATGTACTTTTTTTGTAGCCGGATCTCACTTAAATGTATGTAAACAAAGTCCGGATCCATCATCCAACCCATCGTTGGTTAGGTAATCGAAAGAACTTTCCAACGAGTCCACAACATTGAAGATCTGGCAACCCTGTCTCGAGTTATGACCACTTAAGTGATATTTATGTACTTTTTTGTAGCCGGATCTCTCTTAAATGTATGTAAACAATGTCCGGATCCATCATCCAACCCATCGTTGGTTAGGTAATTAAAAGACCTTTCCAACGAGTCCACAACATTGAAGATCTGGCAACCCTGTCTCGAGTTCTGACCACTTAAGTGATATTTATGTACTTTTTTGTAGCCGGATCTCACTTAAATGTATGTAAACAATGTCCGGATCCAACATCCGACCCATCGTTGGTTAGGTAATTAAAAGACCTTTCCAACGAGTCTTAAACATTGAAGATCTGGCAACCCTGTCTCGAGTTCTGACCAGTTAAGTGATATTTATGTACTTTTTTTTGTAGCCGGATCTTACTTAAATGTATGTAAACAATGTCCGGATCCATCATCCGACCCATCGTTGGTTAGGTAATTAAAAGACCTTTCCAACGAGTCTTAAACATTGAAGATCTGGCAACCCTGTCTCGAGTTCTGACCACTTAAGTGATATTTATGTACTTTTTTTGTAGCCGGATCTCACTTAAATGTATGTAAACAAAGTCCGGATCCATCATCCAACCCATCGTTGGTTAGGTAATCGAAAGACCTTTCCAACGAGTCCACAACATTGAAGATCTGGCAACCCTGTCTCGAGTTATGACCACTTAAGTGATATTTATGTACTTTTTTGTAGCCGGATCTCACTTAAATGTATGTAAACAATGTCCGGATCCATCATCCGACCCATGGTTGGTTAGGTGATTAAAAGACCTTTTCAACGAGTCTTAAACATTGAAGATCTGGCAACCCTGTCTCGAGTTATGACCACTTAAGTGATATTTATGTACTTTTTTGTAGCCGGATCTCACTTAAATGTATGTAAACAATGTCCGGATCCATCATCCGACCCATCGTTGGTTAGGTAATTTAAAGACCTTTCCAACGAGTCTTAAACATTGAAGATCTGGCAACCCTGTCTCGAGTTCTGACCACTTAAGTGATATTTATGTACTTTTTTGTAGCCGGATCTCACTTAAATGTATGTAAACAATGTCCGGATCCATCATCCGACCCATCGTTGATTAGGTAATCGAGATACCTTTCCAACGAGTCCATAACATTGGAGATCTGGCAACCCTGCCTCGAGTTCTGACCACTTATGAGCCCTTGAGTGATATGTGTGTTTTTTTGGATCAAATTTGTGTCCAAATCCATCATATTACATATCACCCATTGTTGGAAAAGAGTGAGGAAGGCACCAACCACATAGGTGGATTAAGTTAGTTTTTTATTTTAAAATTTCGTGTTTTTGTATCTTTGCAGGGCATTTTATTAAGAGTGTAACAATGTTCTACAAAGTTGTATATCAGACAATAATAAAAAATATGATAGATAAACATAAGGGGTTTGCTTAAAACCATCACGAGTTATCGCGATTTTGAGAAAAAAAAGTTTTGAAAATGTTACTTTTTGCATTTCTCTTTGTTTCGTTGTCCATGTCTGTCGCGGGCGGCCATGAATGACTATGATCAACGACGACCAACTTTTTCAAAACCTTTTTTTTTTTTCGTAAAATTGCGATAACCTCTTATGTTTATTTAACATTTTTTGTAATTGTCTGCTCTATAACTTTGTAGAACATTGTTACACTCTTAAAAAATGACCCTGCAAAGTTAGAAGTAAAAAATACACGAAATTTGAAAATGTAAAATTTTGTTCTAAATGAAAAAAATACCATTTTGAGCCAATGTAGATTCGAAAAGTACATCAAATTTCCCTTAAAATGACATGTTCCAAAATTTGTTAAAGTCAGGTATCGGAAAATGGAAGAGTTTCTAAAACTTTTTTAGTATTTTTTTTTGATGAAAAATACATTTAATTATTAAAATTCAGCGGAAAGTTAACGATATCTCGGATATCGGAGCTTTTTCAGCGATTCCAGAGCTTGTTATCAAAACCAAACCGTATTGTTTTTAAATATTGAATGATAACTTTAATTTTTCATCGAAACTTTTGATAATTTTTAACATCAACATAGCCGAGCTTCCGTGGCCGTGAGGTGACGGGTTTCGCCTTGTAAGCGGAAGGTGATGGGTTCGATTCCTGTCTGGCTCGGCAAAGTCAGATCCCTTCAAGAGTAATTCTACTCACTGGGAATACTGACCGGTAGGGGATGGGTTTCAACTAGCGGCGTGCTGGGTTTCCAATCCAGAGGTCGTGAGTTCGATTCTCGTACCGGGATGATGAACCCAAACAACCCACCATTTTCTAATGTCGATATCTCAGCAACTATAGGTCCGATTTACAATGTTAAAACATGAAACATTCGTAAAATTTTCCGATCTTTTCGAAAAAAATATTTTTATGTTTTAACATTGTAAATCGGACCTATAGTTGCTGAGATACCGACATTAGAAAATGGTGGGTTGTTTGGGTGAGACTTAGAAAACATAATTTTTTTCTGTTTTTTAACCTTTGCCTGGCTATATCTCAGCAACTAAGGGTCGTATCTACAAAGTCCGAAAAAGCAAAATATAGAGAATTTTCTCAGCTTTTCAAAAATATTTTTTTCAATAGTGGGCAAACATGGGCACTTTTTAAAAAAAATGAAAAACTGCGACTATTTTCAAAAAAGTTACCTAAAAATGGTTATAACTTGGAAGCGGTGCACTTTATCAAAAATTTACTGAAGTAGGGTAGGGTAGTCATCAATGAGACACTTTTGGTTTTCAACTTTCAACGATTTTTCCAATTTTTTCATCAGCATGTTTTAATGAGCTTTTTGTAGCATTTTCTTTCTTTTAGTGTGTTCTAACATTGACCAAAATATGAGATCGATCCGACATCTACAGCCAGAGTTATTCAACTGTCTCATTGTAGACGCACTTGGCAGGAACAATGAGACAGCTGGGGAACAATGAGACACTCTACAAATATCAATACTTTTCTAGTAAAACATCATGTTTTTGTATTGTTCCATTACAGGTGACTTGCCTTGAACATTTTAGAGCAATTTCTCCAACATGAAACTTTAATTAACAAAAGTTATACTAAAAAGTAATTAAATTTTGTAAAATCCATATATTTATACCAAATAACTTTGTATGATTGGTTAAATGAAGTAAAAACTCTATAAATATGCCAAAAATCACTTTCAATTCATGTTTTGAAAAATTTACATGGATTTTGAAATGTTTAATGAAGAAAAATCAAAGTGTCTCATTGTTACATATGGGCTAAAATGAGTAAGGAACAATGAGACAGCCCTGGATTCTGGGTATATTCTAAGTTTTGGTCAAACCTAATGAAAGGAAATTGTAGCCCAACTCAATCTCTATGGAACGTCGAAAGAAATTTGAAGAATTATTAGTTTTGGTGTAAATGGCAGCCTACGAGCGAAAAAGTATTTTTTGTCCATATTTTACTTTTAAACCCCAGAATCAAACATTTATGAATAACTTTTCAAGGGAGTGTCCATAACCAAAGCCACTATTATAGCAGACGTGTATCCAGTAGATACACCTTTCCCCCAAATATGAGCCTTATTGGTTGAAACTACGACTTGTGAGAGCCATTTTATCATTGTTCCCCGTGTCTCATTGATGACTACTCTACCCTACTTTTTGATTGCAAATTCGATTTTACATCGAAAAATGCAGTTGAAAAATTTTTGCGACCAATATTTCGATTTTTTGAAAAAATCTGTATTGATTCAAAAAGTCATAACTCGGTCAAAGATTTTTTGCCCATTCTGGAAATTTCTGAAAAGTTGGCATTTTATGTCCTCTAAAACATATCAAAAAATAAAAAAAAATAAAAATAGTGTTTTTTTGCAAATCAAGTTTTAGTGACAAAAAGTTAAATTAAAAATCACCAAATTTTTTTTTCCGTGCATCATTTTTTTCAGTGTAGTCCATATCCATACCTACAACTTTGCCGAAGACACCAAATCGATCTAAAAATTCCTTCAAAAGATACAGATTTTTGAATTTTAACATATCATTTTTGTATGGACAGCTGCCAAATTTGTATGGAAAATTATATGGACAAACTAATTATGCAAAATGGCTTCTTTGGGCATACCGAAGGCACCAAAAAAGTTTCAGCCGGATTAAAAAATACAAAAAAAAATCGAATGACCGAAATCTCAGAGAATTGCTCATTTGTCATTAATGAACGGCCTGTGCTTGAAGTTCTAGAAGATTCTGAAAAATAACAAGATTGAAAAATAAGTGTTATTAAAATTAAACTGGATTTAAATTTACCAAAATTCAATAATCTGTCGATTAACTCGTTTTTCAAAGTATTTGGTTATCCCAACTTAATGCAATTTCAACGTTTTTTTTTTAAATCTTAGTGGGTATATAAAAAAATTTAAAATCAGCTTTAACATTTTTGGGTTTCAAGTCATTTTAGCGCAAAATTAATTATCTCGTCAAAATTTATTATAAAAATTCCCATAGTTTCAGAGGAATTTGATGAAACCTTTCAATACCAAAATAATACTAAAATGTGCCATCCTGACTTAGAAATTTTTCCACAATTTCAAGTCATTTCTTTAGGAGGTATATCAAAAATGTTTAAAATCAAGATTGAAATTTCTGGTTTTCAATGAAGCATTCACTTTGAGACATCATTTTAGCGCAAAATTAATTATTTTGTCAAAATTAGTCAAAATTTTCCCTTAGTTTCAGAGGAATTTGATGAAACACTGCATTACCAAAAGAATACCAAAATGTGGTGTTCGACCATTGACAAATTCTGCAATTTTGCAATATCAAAACAATACCTTGAATTGGTATGATACCAAAATTTTCTCTCAAAGCCTGTTGCGCCACTGGCTGATGTACACGCTTACGACAAACCACTTAATTTTTGTACGGCGCAACAGATTTTTTCGCGCAACAGATGAGATGCGCACTTCGGTTTGGTTGTGCGCGGATAATATTGGTTGAAAGCTTAAACAACATGGGATTTTTTTTGTTATTGCAGCATAAAAATATTGAGTTGTGTTATACAACAACTGGCAAAATAAGAATGCATGTTGCAAAATTAGAGTCGTGCATTTATTCTACCTGACGCTGCCAAGTTGAGTTCAAAAGACGAGTTCCGAAAAAAAATGTTTCTTTGCTAATTGGGTACTAAAGCCCTATGTAAATTTTTATGTACAACGGTAAAAAACACGATTAAAAACCATTTCTGATCACTTTTTTTCCATTTTAATGCTAAAAAATAAATTAACAAGACAACATTTTTTCGATGGATCAACTATGGTCCCCTTGGAACGAGCTGTCAAGTAGGAGCTTTTCTGTCAAGAAGGACCGCGAGGTTCATTTTTCAAAATTGATTGAAAAATCCATTTTAAACTCTTTGTGGTCGTACAAAGGGTTATTGTACTCAGAAAAATAAGCTTTATCGCTATAAACAATAATATCAGCAATCTTAGCTTCACTTTAGGACCCAATTAGAAAAAAAACCACTTTGAATGGGATTTTAAGTGAAACGTGTGTCAATTCACCGTTTACCGAGACAAAATCTATTTTTTAAGACTTACTTTACAATACATGTGCTGAAAAGCTCTTTTTAAAATTAGTTTGAGTGCTAAAACGTAAAACTTTTCAACAATGGTCTTAAAAAGTAAATCTTTTCGATTATTTAGACAGTGTCATCAATTGATAAAAAAAGTAAGTAGTTTCACAACGGAGTTGGAAAAAAGTTTGTTTTGTTGATCAACAAATTTCAAAAGTAGTTTCAAATAACTGTTGGAATTCAACCAATTACTCACGTTGAGGGTTACGCAGATGCTCGACTTGGCAAAGGATGATTCGGGCGCAGTCGACAATGTAAGGGGAAATCAAGCATAGTCGTTTTAATTTTTATCCTCGTGAATTTCCCGCTTCTCGCAGATGCATTTCTGTGCCGATGCTCGTTTTGACTGCGGCCATCAGTCAAGTGTCCTTTCTGGCTGTTGATGGGGATGTCCACATTTTCAGATCATACATTTAAATAAATTTACCTGTTTAAAATTATTATTTTTTCGACACCATGTTAGGAATTGAATTTTCAAAGACTATATTATTGTTTTCCAGCATCCCCATTTTCTTCCAAAAGTCAACAAAAAAATCCCCCTGCATTAGTATGCAGCGAATGCCAAGTGCAAACAGAAAATCTTTCATTCCAAATGGTTTCGATCCACTGTGGGCCAGCCAGCACACGGAAATCGCCACCGTCGATGCTGGCCAGATGGGTTTTATTATGGAAATTCTCGGTTCGACAGCTGTGCAAAAATCCTGACAAAGACAGACCCTTTGCTATAGCCGTGGATTCCGCTTGAAGTCTCGTCCAACTGGCTGACCTTCTGCGAAATTGTAGGCCCCTTTGACTGCAGGGATTTTCGGAGATGGAAATTTTTATGAGGGAATTTAACTTTAAAAAAGAAATTTCGAAAAATTTCAAAAGAAAAGATCCTTTTCCATCTCTGAGTGTAAAATAAAACCCATTCTCAATAAAGGATTGGAGACGGAAGGTGAAAGGGTTGCTTTTTCGGTAATTACAATCGAATTTAATTTAAACTTGAACCGTTTTGCCGGGTGCAAAGATGACGTGACCTGCGGACGTGGCGTTCGCGGGGCCAAACCCGTTTTCGAGATTTATTGAGCAGACTGGTGCAAATGGAATAAATTCGCGCGGAATTGAAGTGCTGATTCTGGCAGCAAGCCAAAAAAGAGCATGTTTTCAAATTTGCATAATTAACGGCCTAAGATTCGATAAATCTTCATCAGTAGCTTTATTTGAGAGATTTTTTTTAACTATGGGATGAAACATTTCTCTGAAACAAAACTGAGACTAAAGTCAACAGTTCAGTGTTCAGATCAGTGACTGAAATGAACACTGAACTGAACATTGAACTGAACACTGAACTGAACCCTGGACTGAACACTGAACTGAATACTGAACTGAACACTGAACTGAACATTGAACTGAACGCGTAACAGAACACTGAACTGAACACTAAATTGAACGCTGAACTGAATTGAGCTAAACACTGAACTGAACACTGAAATGAACGCTTATCTGAAGACTGATCTGAACACTGAACTGAAGCTAGAACCGAACACTGAGTTGAACACTAAACTAAACGCTGAACTGAACACGGAACTGAACACTGGAATGAACACTGAACTGAACACTGAACTGAACACTGAACTGAACACTGAACTGAACACTGAACTGAACACTGAACTTAACACTGAACTGAACACTGAACCGAGTACTGAACTGAACACTGAACTGAACACTGAACTGATTACTGAACTGAACATTGAACTGAACGCTGAACTGAACACTGAACTGAAAACTGAACTGAACGCCGAAATGAACACTGAAACTGAAACTAAACATTGAACTGAACAAAAAAGGTACAATGTCAAGGAGTGGCGTTCTTATCTGTTTGAACAACTCATGCATTAATCACTTTGGCGTTCCCAATTCTAAGGTCAAATTTACTCCCCAACATTCCACGTCAATCGAACCTTAAAGTTGCAAAATTAAATCCAACAAAGCGCACATTCATTGAGTGCAGTGCATTACACGATGGTCCCCATTTTCCCACCACCAACAATGGCATTAATTCAGGAATCTCAGTTTGGAAAAGTTCCTCAATAAATCAATGTGTGTGTAGGTGTGCTCTGCATTGAAGAACGCTTCCATAGAGATTCATTTCCGAAGCCCAGATGGTTCGTCGAAGTGTTCCCCAACAGATGGCAGCACCGCACCACGTACATCTGTACAACATTTAGTGGTTTCTGTCCTCTCAGTCGAGGAATTCCTTTGTGCAGTTTTTTTCCAGAATCCAGAACTGTGGTAGAAACCAGGGACGAACGGGGGTCCGACATGATGGAACACAATTACACAATTTCTCATCATCAGATTTAATTCACTTTCTGGTCGAGCTGGAAACCACATCCAATTCATCTCCCGGAAAGTGCTGCCTTTGCTCGTTGGAACTGTTGTTTTAGCAAAAGCTTTTCTGTTTCTCCTCTGCCAGCTTGGTCGATCCGTTTTACCGAAACTGGGTGTCCTTGCAGCTTTATTCCTAGCTGTAACCGGTGGCATGGTGACAAATTTCAGGGAATCTGAAAAAAAAACATGACATTTGCAGAACGATTTGTTTTATCTGCAGTAATCGAGTTTCTATTCTTCTTGCAAATGAAACAGTTTCAGGAATTTAGATCTTGCTGGACGGTAAGATTTATTCTTTTGTAATTGTACGTTTTATTTGGAGCATCACAAAAATCAAAGAATGCGATCCCGGGCAGACGGTACTAACAAAATTCATGCAATTTCAATAACAAATACAAAAATCAATTTTTGCAAAAGGTTTAATAACAGTTTTTGTTATCATAACAAAATTTGTTATTGGTCTGAAATTGATTGAAAGCCAAAACATTTTTGGAATAAAACTTTTTGTTATGAAAGAACTGTTATTGGGATGATCGGATTAGTTGTTAAAATATCAAAAAAAACAATAGCAAAGATTTGTTCTAAGAATGACTAAAAATTTTATTGGTCTGTTATTGCAAAAACAATCCAATAACAAAAAAGTCATAACGGTGAAAAACAAATCTTCTTATAAATAACATAAAATGTATTTCTAGTATTTAGTATTTTCAAATAACAAAAATTGTTATTTCCAAGTAATTTCCGTCTGCTCGGGTCCCCGGGCAGGCGGTAATAACAAAACTCATGCCATTTCAATAACAAAAATTGTTAAAATAACAAAAAGTGTTATGGGATGTTCTTGAAAAATCTATTTTTGCATAAGGTTTTAATACCAGTTTATGTTATCATAACAAAATGTGTTATTGGTCTGATATTGGTTGACAGCCAAAACAACTTTGGAATAACATTTTTTGCTATGGAAGAATACCTCTAACTGTTATTGGGATGATTGGATTAGTTGTTAAAATAACAAAAAATAGTAACAAAAATTTGTTCGAAGAATAACTAAAAATTTTATTAGTATGTTATTGCAATAACAATCCAATAACAAAAAAGTCATAACGGTAAATAACAAATCTTCTTATGAATAGCATAAAATTTTATTGGCCTAGTATTTTCAAGTATCAAAAACTGTTATTTCCAAGTTTTTTCCGTCTGCTCGGGTCCCCTGAATATTTGACAGTACTATCTCTTAGGCCAAAATAGGCATTCTTTTCGGTTCAAGTATTGAACAGATGAACTTTTCAGTGCTCAAATTATGACACTCAAATTATAAACTATTTGGTATTTCGTTTTAAATATTTTCTTAAATAAATTTAAACATTTTGCAAATCTTGAAATCCAAATTTCCTCTGGTCCACGCCCTGGCCGGAAAGTATTTTTTTTTTTTTTTTAATTTATATTTATTCAAATTTCTTTTCCATGTACATTCATTCAGTTAAAATATTATTGAGTGTCCAATCACAAACGATGACTTTTCACCTCAATTTTAAATACTAGCAACTTTCATTTATTCATGAAATATTGTAGCTTTCGCTATTCAGTGATTTCAAATGTAGGAGGTCCTACATGTACAAAAGGGAAAAGGGATACCTTAAAACTAACTTAAAAACTATATAAAGAGCGGATCAATGCAGCTGAAGACTGCAATGATTTTTGTCGAAATGCATCAATTATCTTATTGGACATAACATCCAAAGTGTCAACTTCGGCTAATTGATGAAGTTCACTGGTGCTGAACCAGGGAGGAAGTTTCAGAATCATTTTCAGAATTTTGTTCTGAATCCTCTGAAGTTTTTTCTTCCTGGTTAAGCAACAGTTTGTCCAGATCGGCACAGCATAAAGCATGGCAGGTCTGAAAATTTGTTTATAAATTAACAGTTTATTCTTGAGACAAAGTCTAGAATTCCTGTTTATAAGTGGATACAAACATTTAATATATTTGTTACATTTAACCTGGATACTTTCAATGTGATCCTTGTAAGTAAGGTTTTTGTCAAAACCAAGTCCAAGATATTTCACTTGATCCTCCCACTTTAAATTTACCTCATTCATCTTTATAATGTGATGACTTTTTGGTTAAAGAAAATCAGCCCTTGGTTTGTGAGGGAAAATAATAAGTTGAGTTTTTGCAGCATTTGGAGTAATTTTCCATTCTTTCAAATAAGAATTGAAAATATCCAAGCTTTTTTGTAATCTTCTTGTGATGACACGAAGGCTTCTGCCTTTGGCGGAGATGCTTGTGTCATCAGCAAAAAGTGATTTCTGACATCCTGGGGGCAAATCAGGCAAGTCAGAAGTAAAAATATTGTATAAAATTGGACCCAAAATGCTTCCTTGAGGGACGCCAGCACGTACAGGTAGTTGATCAGATTTGCTATTCTGATAACATACCTGCAGAGTACGATCCGTCAAATAATTTTGAATAATTTTCACGATATAAATCGGAAAATTAAACCTTTTCAATTTCGCAATCAAACCTTTATGCCAAACACTGTCAAATGCTTTTTCTATGTCTAGAAGAGCAGCGCCAGTAGAATAGCCCTCAGATTTGTTGCTTCGAATTAAATTTGAAACTCTCAACAACTGATGAGTAGTTGAATGCCCAAGGCGAAATCCAAACTGCTCATCAGCGAAAATTGAATTTTCATTAATGTGCGTCATCATTCTATTAAGAATTATTCTTTCGAATAATTTACTAATAGATGAAAGCAAACTAATGGGCCGATAGCTTGAGGCTTCAGCAGGATTTTTATCCGGTTTCAAAATCGGAATTACTTTGGCATTTTTCCAACTACTGGGAAAATATGCCAAATCAAAACATTTGTTGAAAATTTTGACCAAGCAACTTAAAGTTGCTTCTGGTAATTTTTTAATTAAAATGTAAAAAATGCCATCCTCACCAGGGGCTTTCATATTTTTAATTTTTTTGATAATAGATTTTATTTCATTCAGATCCGTATTAAAAACTTCATCTGATGAAAATTCTTGTTCAACAATATTCTGAAATTCTATTGAAATTTGATTTTCAATAGGACTCAAAACATTCAAGTTGAAATTATGAGCACTCTCAAACTGCTGAGCAAGTTTTTGAGCTTTTTCCCCATTAGTTAATAGAATATTATCACCATCTTTTAAAGAAGGGATGGGTTTTTGAGGTTTCTTAAGAACCTTTGAAAGTTTCCAAAAAGGTTTGGAATAAGGTTTAATTTGTTCGACATCTCTTGCGAACTTTTCATTTCGCAGGAGAGTGAATCTGTGGTCAATAACCTTTTGCAAATCTTTTTGAATTCGCTTCAGTGCAGGATCACGAGAACGTTGATACTGTCTTCGGCGAACATTTTTCAGACGAATCAGAAGCTGAAGATCGTCATCAATAATGGGAGAATCAAATTTGACTTGGACTTTAGGAATAGCAATATTCCTAGCATCCAAAATTGCATTAGTTAAAGATTCCAAGGCTGAATCAATATCAGCTTTGGTTTCTAAAACAAAATCATGATTTATATTATTCTCAATATGATGCTGATACCTGTCCCAATTAGCTTTGTGGTAATTAAACACAGAACTATTGGGTCTGGTAACTGCTTCATGAGAAAGTGAAAAAGTTACTGGAAGATGATCAGAATCAAAATCAGCATGAGTCACTAAAGGACCACAATACTGACTTTGATTTGTCAAAACCAAATCAATTGTTGATGGATTTCTAACAGAAGAAAAGCAAGTTGGCCCATTCGGGTATAAAACCGAATAAAGACCAGAAGTGCAATCTCTGAACAGAATTTTACCATTGGAATTTACTTTTGAATTATTCCAAGATTGGTGTTTGGCATTAAAATCACCGATGATCAAAAATCAAGATCTATGCCGAGTAAGTTTATTCAAATCCCCTTTGAAATAATTTTTATTTTCCCCAGTGCATTGGAATGGCAAATATGCAGCTGCAATCATAATTTTCCCAAAAGAAGTTTCAAGTTCAATGCCCAAACTTTCAATAACTTTTAACTTAAAGTCACGTAACGTGCTATAAGTCATACTACGGTGGATAACTATTGCAACTCCACCGCCATTTCGATTCATTCGGTTATTAGTTATAACTTTATAATCTGGATCACTTTTCAAATAAGTGCCAGTTTTTAAAAATGTTTCGGTTATAACAGCAACATGCACGTTATGAACTCGTAAAAAGTTGAAAAATTCATTTTCTTTCGCTTTTAAAGAGCGAGCATTAAAATTCATAATATTGATGGAATTACTTAGATCCATGATTAAACTTCAGGGTAAGAACAACATCATTCGCAAATTTCAATCCAATCTGGATTGCTTCCATCATGGATGTAGCATTACTCATTGTTTGAATCAAACCAAACAGTGAGTTTTGCAAAAAAGTCATTTTTTCAAACGTAACATCGCCGAGATCAGAAGATCCCAAAGCGTTGCCAGCAGAAAAATTTTCAAATGAGATTTGAGGTACCTGCCCAATTTCAGAAAGATTGGTAGAGGATTTAAAATTCGTGGATGAACCCGAAACGACGTTAGCATAAGAAATGCCATTGTTGTTACCTAACTTTTCCACGGTAGGGGTATTTCTAGAATTGTTCGATTGAGACAGCACGAACGTTTGATTTAAAGATGCAGGTACAACCTGACTTTGAGAAAATTTCGGTTTGGATTTCGGCTGATGCTTAGCACGAGAATCCAAAACCTTTTTTCTGATGGGGCAATCCCAGAAATTTGATTTGTGATTTCCACCACAATTTGCACATTTAAATTGGGTGACTTCTTTCACGGGACAATTGTCCTTGTCGTGAGAAGAATCCCCGCAAACCATGCATTTTGGAACCATGGCGCAATGATCAGTACCGTGACCGAATGCCTGGCAACGCCGGCACTGGGTCAGATTCTGGCCATTACCGCCATGTTTCTTAAAATGCTCCCACTTTACCCGTACATGGAACAAAAACTGAACTTTGTCCAAAAGTTTCAAATTGTTGATTTCATTTCTGTTGAAATGAATCAGATAAAATTGTGAAGTCAAACCAAAGCGAGAAATATTCCCGTTTGATTTTTTCTTCATTGGTATTACTTGGGATGGGGCAAAGCCAAGCAACACCTTAAGTTCGTTTTTGATCTCATCCACCGACAAGTCGTTGGAGAGACCTTTCAAGACCGCCTTGAATGGCCGAGCATTCTTGGTCTCATACGTGTAGAAATTGTGTTTGTGGTTTTTCAAATAACCAACAAAAGTTTGGTGATCTTGTAAAGATTCCGTCAACAAGCGACATTCTCCTCTTCGACCAAGCTGGAACGAAACCTGCAAATTGCAAGTTTCCTTGCAATTCTTCAGTTGCGCTCGAAAGCTGGCCAAATCGGAGACGGAAGTCACTACAATTGGCGGAGCCTTTACTCGTTTCTCGACGGCAGAAGGCTCAGTACGAGGAGAAGGTTCCTTGTCATCAGTTTCGGATAAAACACCGAAACTGTTTGTCAATGGAATTGGAGGATTGACCTCACATTCAGAATCAGAATCAGACCTCAGAAGAGGCTGTTTTCTTTTTCTGTTTCCGTTAGCCGGTTTAGCGTTCAAACGCTTCACCGACGTAACGACCAAATCTTCAGAAGATTTGCGTTTACCTTTGTTTTGACGCATTTTGCAAGCAAAGTTCTCTTAAAAAGATGGCTTCGTTTGTAAAATACAACAAAATTTCAGGTGAGGTTAGTCTTGAAAAGACTGTTAAGAATTTTGGAAAATAACTCAGGTAGTCTTTAAAAAGACTGTGAATTTTGTTTTGAAATAACTCTGAGCTTAGGTAGTAAAAAATACCGCAGCTCTAGTGTCCGTTCACCACGAAGGTTCGCAAGACGTGGCCGGAAAGTATCAAATTATGACGACTCCTCCAACTCCCCGCTCCCCACCAGCACCAGAAAGGAACTCAACAAAGGGAAAACCCCAGACGAGATAATGCACATGTTGCTGATAAATTAGAAATTTATGCAAATATTACATGGCTCCCCCTGAAGATGTCAACTTCACCCGTCCAACCACGCTCCCCTTTCCTGACGGTTGGGGAGAACGAAGCTAATGGAACCTGGAGTTCAGTGTCACGGTTGCTGCTGCTGCTGCTAGCTGAGGAGGAGGACGACCAAAAGTCGAGGCCATTTCCGCTCGTGAGACGCTCCAGTCGTCATGATGGGCATCGCTCCTAGGTGAAGGATGTTTGCCTGGCTTTTTGATAAAGAGATGACCTGGTGTTGTTTATGACGAGGTTTAATGGGAGGGAGGGAGGCAGGAAAGGGGTAAGAATAAATGATCCTGATGTACGCTTCCGGCACTG